>NC_136263.1:67640613-67659900 GCF_964187855.1 Myxine glutinosa
CCCGACGTCTTCTGGCTTCATGCGGCCTATTTGGACATACTAAAAAAAGCACAACTTGTGTCCATTTTTATTTAGGGCCTCAGGGGCCAACTAAGGGTGGTCCACCTGTCTGGCATAGGTGCCACCTTACCGAGGTCCGCAAGCAAGATTCCCTGGCCACTATGGCCGGTCTCCAACAGAGGTGCTCTGCCCCAGAACCTGGGGTCCATCAAGTGGTACTTGGCCGCCGAACAGCGGTCCATAAAGTGGTACATCAACGCAATGCGTGCTGGTTCTGGGAATCTCGGGCGCACAATGGCCACCTCACGCACGCTCCCCTCGGCACCCAATGGCGCACAGGTCATGTGGGAGACAAAAGAAAGACAATTGAGCGAGGGGTAAGGTCACAAGGGTACACGTCAAACAAGGCAATGCAAGGTGAAATGCGTACGGAGGGCGAAGTGAGAAAGCTCGTCCCTACCGTACGTCACCCCCTTGTCACCTACCCTACCCTTGTTCTCACCCCATATGTACAAAAATCTACACATTTACAAATTCGTCACTACTGTCACGTCTTCCCCATATTTCCCCTATACCAAATTCGTCCCCACAATCCCTTTACTTCAAAATTTGCCATCACCAAATTCATCATCAATCCTCATAAGGAGGCAGAGATGGAACATCAAAGCACAATGTCACACCCACGTCATGATGCGTCTCACAATCCAAACATTTGCATCATAAAAAATAATCAAAACATGGCATGGTGTGGAGTACCTGTCACCTCAGGTGAGTGGATGCAGATGGTGCGAGGAGATCCTTCATCCTAACTATCCTCTAAATGACTTTAACACACTTTACACTACCCGGGGTCTTTCCCTGCCAATCCATTGGCCAACTTACACTATGGGTTCTAATAACCAATTCCCATTGGCCAAACTGTGGTGCTCCTCAATTTGGGGTCTCACTCCCCCGATTCATCTCCCGGTGCTCTAGCACAATTTCTGGGCTGCGACGTGTACCTCTCCCAACAGGTCTACCCACCTGCACACCTCCACCACTGTAGTTGCCACCCGAGCTTACCTAGCTCCTCACCCTAACCTAACTAACTGGGGACAGCCCCTCTCCTGGCTCTGTCACCCCTTGGTGCCCTCTGGCACTGGGCTACCCGGGTCCGTCCTCCGGATCCTCGGGCCCCATCCACACAACTACTACCGGCTCCCAGAGCCCACCTGCGGCCTCACCTGGCCGACATCCTTACAGTGGTGGAGTGCCCAAACCAACTACACACACTAACAGGCTACACGCCCAGCCATTTCCACAACACCAACGCACCCATCCACATACCATTCTGTCACCCGCACCACAGATGCCAATATCCAACTACAATTTACCTATACCCTCTACCTAACACTTACACTACCCGCCCCGGGTATCCGTGATGGGGGTCCACTCTTCCCCCATTCACACCTTCGCACCATCCACTCCACTCCACAATTTCCACCATACCCACTCCACGACCATCCATTGGCCAATACTCCATACCATTTATTCCATACACCTGTCCTCCATTCACCTGTCGTTGCACACCTGTGCAATCTCACCTGGTGCCACCTGCACCCTCCTTTCTTCCTGGACCATTTGGTCAACACAACACGCAATCACCACTACTCCCTCATACACTGCTCCACACACCTGTTCAGTTGCACACCTGTGCAATCACACCTGTCCCATTCTCACCCGTTCAATCCTCACACACACGGCATCATCTCAGCTAACTACTCCCCTCTGAAACTTGCGCTTCCCAGTCGTCCCTTTAAACTATTGCGCTCCCACGTCATTATCATCCACACTAAACTACCTGCGTCCCCACTACAGGTATCAGTCACTAACTAAACTTAACGTCACCTAATGTCAATCTTCGCTAGATCCCTACACACCATATCCTAACCCACCCGGGCTAGTTTTCCACTGCCATACACCCCCTAAGCTAGTGCTCCTTTGCCCCCACCTGTGAGGGATGGTGGATTTGCCATCCCACCACATCGGGGGTCTCTCACTACCAATTTCGCTCGTCCAAATCCAACAATTCAAAAATTTTCCATTTACTGCCAATTCCATTCACTTTTCTAAATTTCGTTTTAAATCACTATCACTATCACCATCACCCGTCTACTTATTACATCCTCTCGGTGCGCCAATTCACATCTACAGCCCGGCTTCGTACAGCCGAGCAATGAACGCGGGTTCTTTTGTGCAAGCGGCTGGATACGTCCCGCATTCGGGGCAGGGACGGAGGCTTACCCGGGCCGAGATCCCATGCACCACCTCGGCGTGGAGCCATCCAATGTCCCGATCTCGACCTGCCGGCACGTCTCAACAAAAAGTGGTCGCCATGACGACCCTTCCTATCGAGCTGCCCGCTCCGCCTAGTGGAGCCCGGACGCGGCCGTTCCACGCGAGGCCCAGCGTGGATCGCGCACGGCGGTTCTTTCGAAACCGCCGTGGTTCGGATCCCCGCTGGTTCTCGCGGCACGCGAAGCCCGGCACGCACCGAGGGCCCGATCCGGCTAAAAGTCGACCTAACCTTTAACCCGGTTACCGTCGACGCTTCACCTGCAGGCTTACATGCATACGCTACCTCTTTCTTGCTCATACATGCAGCCGTTCCCATTCTCCTCGTACCTTTCCTTACACACCCCGGTACACTCACTCCGCCCATCGACTTGGTCACACACCTGACCACCGAACACTTTGGCACACATTCGTTGCTCGCACACCTCACCAATACACCGCTTCGCGCCCCCTCCTCGGTCACCTCCTTTGTGACAATCACAGGTGTGCTCTCACCCGCACACCCAACCACGTGTCTCACTACCAATTCCAGCGTGCATTCCCACTCACGCTCTACCATTCCAGGTGTGCATCCTTCCATCCCAGGTGTACATCCTCGCTCACCTATCACAACCAGCTCACGCTCCGTTTCACTCTCACTACTCTCACCTCCACTCTCAGTCGCGCACTCACCCTTACTCTTGACAGCATGCGCTTTCCCCATGCACCCGTCCGTTACACACCTTTCTCGCGCGTCCTCCCGCGCACACTTTTTCGTTACTTCCTCCGTAACACTCACCACACCGCGCTTCCCTGTGCTCCCTCGCACACGCGCTTCGACCAACTCACTCTTGACGGTACACTCACTCCTCGGCGTGCACTTTTTCCTCACACACCCCATGGTCGGACATTCTCGCACACCTCTTTTTTCGCACACCGGTCCTGTCACACACCTCACCAACGGCCTTTCACGAACACCCGGATCCAAACCAATCCCCAAGCCGACTGAATCTCCCCTCACATCATGTACATTGCCACTCACCTCCGTACCTCGTCGCACCTCCTTTGCCACCTGCAAACTTTTTATTTGGTTAGTGAGCATCACATCATGATTTGAACACAGACCTTGTACATATTCCATGACTTCCTCCTTTATCTCCCTCTTAGTTTCTGTCCGTCCCTTCTTAATTTCACTCACCTCTTCTCCCACTTCCTCTAGTTTTTGTTTAACCTCTTTTATTTCTCGGTGCGTCCCCTCAAGTTCGTCCTCTAAGGCTACCGTGACCGTCTCTATGTGCATCCTCACCTGCCGGTCCTTTGTCTCCATTATCTCTGTCACCTCCTCCACCCTCATTGTCAGTTCCTCTCGTACCATCTGACATTGCCTCTGCGTCGCTATTAATTCGTTTTTAATTTCTTTTTGTGTCGCCTTTAACCCTCCTAGTACCGCAGTGTTCTTTTGAACCTGCTCCACTAACTTAGTTTGTCCCTCTGTCAGCTGCTCCACCTCCTCCGTCAGATCTTCTATTCCCCCCTGTAACTTTGCCGTATTATTTCTCACCTCTTTCTCGATACGCTTTTCGCCTCGCTTTACCTCCTCGCGTAGCCCCGAGACCTCCTCACTCATCCCTCTTCGTATTTCCTCCATCTGGTTCCCCATCTGTTCGATTTCCCGGGCGGATTGTTCCCCCATTTCCCGCAATTTGTCCTCCATCCTATTTTCTAACCCCTCTAACCCATTTTTCACCCCCTCTAACTGATTCTCTTGAGCGGCCATTCTGTTTTCTACCCCCATTAACCCATTTTTCACCCCTTCTATCCCATTGTCTAATCCCTCAAATTTCTTGTCTAACTCCTTAAAATTATTGTCTAACCCCTCAAATTTCTTGTCTAACTCCTTAAAATTATTGTCTAACTTCCCAAATTTCTTGTCTAACCCCTCACCGGTACCCCTTACTTCGTCCCTCATTACCCCCATCATTCTGCTTTCCATTTTCGCACTATCAGCCCTCATTCCCTTTATCGTTCTGTCCACAATGGCCTCCATTCCAGCCATAAATGATTGCATGTTTTCCACCGTTAGTACAAAGGGTGCCGCTGTAACCGCGTGCGCAAAGGCGCCATTTTGCACGCCTGCTACTCCCTCAACCGCCTCCTCATTGCTCTCCTCCTCCCTTTCTTCCACATACATTTCCCCTGGTTCCTGGGTTACCCCTAACCCGTCTATCTCCCCCACCGACATCCGATCGCCTTGATTGTCCATGGCGCGATCTCAAAATTCGGGTTTTATAAAAAACACAATTTCGGCAGCTCGTAATTTTGACCAAAAATTTTTTTTAAACTTTGGGCCTAACAAATTTAGTCCCAGGTTCGAATCCAACTCCTCGACACCAATTGTTACGGTACTAACACAATTGGTGTCCAAAATTTGGGCTAAATAAATTTAGTCCCAGGTTCGAATCCCACCTCCTGACAACCAATTGTTACGGACACGGTTTTTAGATGTTATATTGACCGAGCGGTGGTGTATTTAACCGCGTCCGAACAGTTACTCCCCGATTAGAACCCGATTCCAACCGAACGTTGACTAATCGCGCTACAGATATTCAATTGGGAAACCTCTAAAGCGACCGAAAGAGAAGAAGAGAGAAGAAAGACAGAGTTTGGAGGAAGAACAGATTTATTATACACACACAAGCAATATTTTAGAGCGACCAATATTATTTACAGCAATAGATGGAAAAGAGCAGTCACACAGTGCATTGTTAACTTATTCTATTTCATTTACTTAATCCCCAAGACAAACGAGTAGGACAGGACGTTCACACTCACACGGTGGATATTGCAGGCAGGTAATGGCTCGAGGTTGATTGCTTGAGAGGAAGGCGAGGTCGGAGGCCGCAGCACCCCTCGCGGTTTTGGCGGGAAAACCTCCGTCGCGTATCCGCGGCCGTCACGCGCTGGCTCGGCACACCTGCTCCTCTTCCTGGGGTGGAGCCGTCTCCCTCCGTTCAGCGCGTCTCTCCAACGACAGGGGGGTATTGCAGGCAGGCAGGTAGGTAGGTAGGTAGGGCTTGCGGTGGATTGCGCTCCTCTTCCAGGTCATCCCCCAGCGTATCTCTCAAGGCCTCTCTCCAGTCATCTCTCATCATCTCTCATCTGGACTTGTAAAGCAGTCCCCTGCAGTCGCTTTTATCACCTCCAGCGAAATCAAGCCGCCGACTCCGAGGGCGCGCCTACCGGGTCACTCACCGCGGTGTTGATTGGCTGTTAGGGCTGGTTCACTCCTTGCTTCTTATGACGAGGTGGAGACACGCCTTTCTTCCCCAACCTTACCTCGTGGCCAATGGTGGTTTGAAGAAAACCAGCCAAAATGCGGAAGGCAATTGGAAGGGAGGTTTTGGGGAAATTGGAAGGGCCTACGCTTATTTTGTTTGATACAATGCAAAGTCAATCTAGTGGAAAACACATACTTAGCCTACATGGAATAAGGAAATACACTATTTAAAAGATATATCGTGACCTGCGTGTATGTTCTATGAAATTAATTAGGAGGACGGCTGCGACCATTATTTACATTACCAGGATGTTACCATACCAAAACCATACTCTTCACATCCGTTACCCTTCCTCCAAAATGGTTACACTCCTCAAAACCCGTTACACTTCTCAAAACCCGTTACACTTCTCAAAATCGTTACACTTCTCAAAACCCGTTACACTTCCCAAAACCCGTTACACTTCTCAAAATCGTTACAATATATACATATATATATATATATACATATATATATATATATATATATATATATATACAGTGAAACCTTGACTTACGAGTGCACCAACTTACGAGTTTTCCGAGATACGAGCCGTCGCTCGGGCGGTTTTTTGCTTTGTGATGCGAGTCGAGATCTGAGTTACGAGCTTACGCCACCCGCCACTAGTGGCCCAACGAGCGTTCAGGTCACGTGGTTATCTTGCCGTACAAGCATCTCTGCCGTATATCGCTGCTACTTTGTTTTCGCATTTTTGTTATTTTGGAAAATTTCTTAGTTTTAACCATGGGTCCTAAGAAATTGAGTGCCAAGGGCAGTGCTGAGAAGAAGAAGAAGAAGATGATGTGCTTGGATATAAAACACGCAATCGTCGAAAAACATGAGCGAGGTGTGCGTGTTGTCGACTTGGCGAGGCAGTACGATCGTAGTACTTCTACGATATGTACGATTTTGAAGCAGAAGGAGTCGATAAAGGCTATAACGCCAGCCAAGGGCGTTACGATTATTTCAAAGCTCCGGACCTCTGTCCATGAAGAGATGGAGAAGTTGTTGTTTGTGTGGTTGACGGAGAAGCAGCTCGCAGGAGATACCGTGACCGAGAGCATCATGTGTGAGAAGGCCCGAGACATTTACGGGGATTTGGTGCAGCAGGCGGCGGGAACATCAACGGACGAGGCATCGGAAGTCATTCAAAGCCAGTCGGGGATGGTTTGATAATTTTAAGAAGAGGACCGGCATTCACTCCGTCGTCAGGCATGGTGAGGCAGCAAGCTCGGATGTGAAGGCAGCTGAAGATTTTATTATAACTTTTGCCGAACTGATAGAAGCCGAACGATACATCCCCCAGGAAATCTTCAACTGTGACGAGACAGGGCTCTTCTGGAAAAAGATGCCGAGGAGGACATATATAACGGCAGAGGAGAAGAGCATGCCAGGCCACAACTTGTTCAGAGTGCCGGCGATAGCTCGCCTTCTCTTTGTGGAAGACACGGTGAGATCCTTAACATCCAACAACTAATGGGACGCAAACGGGGCGCCCAGTTTAGCGGTACACGCATTGATGAATCACCCTGCCTGTGAAACACCGACATGACAGGTTATAGCTGGGTCGGGATTCAAACCCAGGCTGGACAGTTTAGAGTCAAGTGTGCGTACCTCCAGTCCAGGCCATCCTGCCAACTTGTATGCTGCATACAGGTGAAATATAAAGCGCGAGATATTTTTATATATACTGTATATTTCCAAAAAAATTGGTGTGGTTTTTGGGGGGCTGGAACGGATTAATAGCATTTCAATTCATTTTAATGGGGAAATTTAATTTGAGAAACGAGCAAATTGAGTTACGAGCCAGCCAAGGGCGTTACGATTATTTCAAAGCTCCGGACCTATTTCAAAGCTACGATTATTTCACAGAACGAATTAAACTCGTAAGTCAAGGTTTCACTGTACATATATATATATATATACATATATATACACATATATATATATATATACTGTTGTGGAAAACCAATCAGGTCCACACAACTTTGGTCCAATAGTTGGTTTAATTGCATTTAGATCATCACATAATTCCTGGAAAGTAGAAATACACAATGAGTATACGTTGCGACGTCTCATGGGATCATTCATATCATTCAATGCAAGCAAGCTAGATATGTTATATATGCGTACCGTTAGCGAGGCTACCGATGTAACATGTCACAGGGAGATGTCTCGGAGCACCGTTCGCTGCAGCGGGTCTTATAGTCACGCCCCTAGCGGTGTCAACGAGCAGCGAGCATCACCCCGGGTTCAGTACGAATACGATACGATTTCACTACATTCTCCCCCTGTCAGAATGACACGGCCGCGTAGCGAAAAGCGAGTGAGCGTCAGCACGAAGAGGGTGCGAAATATCAGTCGCCCCAACCGTAACGGGCCGGGCGGCGAATTTCTCTGCCAGCACGCGTCCGAAGTTCCCCGGGTACGGCGTCACGTATCCCAGTGTCCCCGGCGTCCGAGGAGCCAACTGGGTCGGGTGACGAAGGGGGTAACTCCAAGTCGTCGGGCCCGGGTAGTCTCGACGGGGGAAGGGTCGGTGGACTTTCGGCGATGGGAGCGTCGGGAGAGGCCATAGTCTCATAGATGGGTTCGATCGGTTCGTCCGATTCCCTACTGAGGTCGTCGACCCCGCAAGGGGCAAGATGACGAACGGAGACAGTCGTCTCACGGCCATCAGTCGTCATCACACGAGCATGCTCAGGATTAGCCTGTAGAATCTGCACTTTGTCCACTAGGGGGTCGTACTTGCTCGCGCGAACCGCCCGTTTAAGGTAGGCCGGCCCGGGCCCAGCGAGCCAGCTGGGCAAAGACCGTATACACCCCGAGCTCCTGGGGTGGTGGAAAAGTCGCTCGTGGGGAGTTTGGTTTGTTGCCGTACTCAGGAGAGCCCTGATCGAGTTCAACGCCGCAGGTAGCGACCAAGCCCATTTATCGAGGCCCCGGCCGAGGGTCCGGAGGTGGAGCATGACGGCCCTCCAGATAATCCCGTTGAAGCGTTCGATCTGCCCATTAGCCTGGGGTCTATACGGCGTAGTGTAACTAGACGCAATGTTATTTTGGAGCAGAAAGCCGCGCACCTCCTGAGACAAGAAGACCGCACCCCGGTCGGTATGGACATAGGCCGGGTAACCGAACATTGAGAACAAGTTCTGTAAGCATCGCATCACCGTGGCAGCAGTCATGTCCGCGCACGTATAAGCAAAGGGGAATCGCGAGTACTCATCAACGATAGTGAGCAGATAGCGAGAGCCGCTCGACACCGGCAACGGGCCCTTGAAATCCATCGCCAAGCGTTCCCACAGGCGTGTAGCCTTTACCAGAGTCCCCAAGGGAGGGTTATAGAAACGCGGTTTGATCTCCGCGCAGATAGCGCAGTCGCGGCAGATACGGCGGATATCGTCAATCGAGTAAGGGAGATTCCCACTCCGCACGAAATGAGCGAAACGCGTGACGCCGGGATGGCCCGCAGTGGCATGCAGCGCCCGTAGGCCCTCCAAAGAGGTGATTCCAGCACAAGTAGCCGGACGTGACAAGGCATCGGCGGCCTGGTTATCCTTCCCCGGGCGGTATTTGATGGTGTAACAGAAGTCGGCGAGTTCAATACGCCAGCGAGTGATTTTCTCGTTTTTAATGCGCTGGGCGTGTAAGGTGTCGTACATGAACGCAACGCTTTGCTGGTCCGTGATGATTTGGAAGCTCCGCCCGAGTAGGTACGGGCGCCATCGCCGAATAGACTCGACGATCGCATACGCTTCCTTTTCAACGGACGAGTGCCTCCGCTCAGCGGTGGTAAGAGTCCGTGAAAAGAAAGCCACGGGACGCCCCTCTTGGGAAAGGGTCGCCGCGATGGCCTGATCCGAGGCGTCACTTTCGAGGACGAACGTGCCGCTCTCGTCGATGGTCGCCACGGCGGCACGGGCGATGTCGGTCTTAAGGCCTTCAAAGGCCGCCAAGGCGGCCGAACTCAGGGGAAAGGTGTCACAGGCCACAAGGGGGCGAAGTTTCGCGGAGAAACTTTGCACCCATTTGGAGTAATGGGCGAACAGCCCAAGGGCGCGCTTCAGGGACGCCCGATCGCAGGGAGGGGCCATGTCGAGCAAAGGTCGCAGACGCTCCTTATCCGGAGCGACAGAGCCATGGGTCACGGTGTACCCCAGAAGATCTATCGTGCGTAGGGAGTAGCGGCACTTAGCCTCGTTCATCGTTAAGTGATACCGCTGCGCGACCTCAAGGAAGCGCTTCAGATTAGCATCATGGTGCCCCTGGTCATATCCACAAACCGTAAGATTATCGAGGTAGACGAAAACATCGGTCAAGTGCTCCCGCGCAACGAGGTCATCCATGGCCCTCTGGAAACAAGCGACCCCGTTCGTTACCCCAAAAGGCAATCGCGTAAATTGGTACAACCGTTGCCCCGACTCGAAAGCGGTATAGATACGATCCGCCCTAGAGATAGGGATCTGGTGGTACGCACTACGGAGATCGAGAGTGCTATAGACCGAATACTGGGACACCTGTTGCACTAGTGCGTCCATCCCCGGAAGGGGGTAGGCATCCAGCTGTGTAAAGCGGTTAATCGTTTGGGAATAGTCGATTACCATGCGTCGGCGATGGGCCTCGCTGCGCACCACCAAGACCTGGGCGCGCCACGGCGACCTACTAGGTTCTATGATGCCGTCTTTCAAGAGCTGAGCCGTTTCGTCCGCAATGAATTGCATGTCAGCGCGAGAGTAGCGTCGCGATTTTACCGCGACAGGGGTGCAGTCGGAGGTTAGATTGGGGAACAGCGACAGCGGCTGGACGTCCATTTGCGCTAGGGCGCACACCGCTAGCGCGTCGTCTGCCCCCACAACAAGAGTGTCAGGCCCACCAAACTCCATTACCAGACGTCCATGCAGCTTAAGAAAATCGTGTCCTAACAGAATATCAGCACATAATGCGGGTAAAACCATAAGGTGTACATCAGGGAAAACCCGTCCCTTTAGCACGAGTTTCAATCGGCATTCCCCTTTTGTGCTGAGCCGAAGCCCCTGGGAAGCCATGAAGATCCGTCTCGTAGACCGCCAGATCCGCCATCCATGCCTGAGCACAAGTCGCTGGTCGATAAAACTATCCGTAGATCCTGTATCCACCAAGGCCCGAACACAATGGCCTTCAACCATGAGGGGAATAAGGGCTTGAGCCAGGCCAGACGAGGCAGCTGGGAGCGGGACTGAGCCCCCCGAATGGGTCGGACCAGCCTCGCGGGTGGATCCTACACCAGCAGCAGTTTTGCGGTCGTGGCCGGAGCCTGCGTTGACCATGGGGAATCCATTATCGTCATCAGAGGGCTTTCCCCAGCATTGCGGTGTTTCGCGATTCAAAATCTGACAATTCTGACATGAAAAGGCCTCCGTAGTGTTTGGCATCGCCTTTCGACACGTTTGGCAGGAAAAGGCTTCCGTGGTATCCGAAATCGCCTTTTGACATTTTTGGCAGGAAAAGGCTTCCGTAGTATTTGAAATCGCCTTTTGACATGTTGGCCGCTTTGACAAAAGGCCGCCGTAGGATTTGAAAACTCCCTGTCCTCCTTTATCGGGACGTGGGCCACTGTTAGTTTCACGGAAAGTTTCAAAGCCTTTCGCGTGGCCCGGAGCTTGGCCAAGGACACAGCCTTTATGCCCGATGGAGAATGAGACGGTGGTGGCGGTCCGGTGACGCCCGCCAAGGTCGTCTGAGCGCCCAGGGGCCCGCAGAGAGGGGCCCTCCCCTTCGAAGTCGGGTAAGGCGCCGAGTGTCGGGCCTGGCTCGCGGGCTCAGCTATGAGCACGTTCAAGGTCGCTGCGCCCGCGCGTCCGTGACTGCGCGAGTCAACATGCCGCGAGCCGCGTGCCGTTTTCCTGCACACTTTCGCGTAATGACCCTTTAGCGAGCACAAATGGCATATAGCGTCACGTGCCGGACACACGACCCGGGCATGACGAGGCCCTCCACAGAAAAAGCATGCGGCCCCGCGCAAGGCCTTGGGTCTGCTGATCGTAACGGCAGCCGTCAGGGCTGAGTCATCCTCCGGAGCATCCTGGAGTTCAGCGAGCGGATCCGCGTCCTCGGCGGTAGTACTCTCCGGCCGGGCGTGTAGTGTGGTGCCCGCCAAAAGGCGCGTGCGTTCGTAGGTGTTCGATTGCATCCGTGCTTCGACAAACACTGTCGCTTGCTCGAGTGCCGTAGCGAAGGTCAGGTCGGTCTTCTCCAAGAGTTTGAGCCTTAGTTCCTGGGAGGAGACCCCAGCAATGAAGGCATCTAAAAGACGATCATCCTGAGCCTGCACAGGAGTCCGTGGCTCCCTGACGCTGTCCAGCAAAAGCTGCCGGAGCTCTTGAGCGTAGTGGTCCATAGCCTCGTTGGGTTGCTGACGTCGTGTCTGCAACAAATAGCGAGCGTACACCGGGCTTTTCTCCTTTATGTATAGCCGTTTCAGCTCGGCGACGGCGAGGTCATACGTTTCGCATTGAGCGATAGCATGGTACACCCGGTAGTCGATTTTAGCATGGAGTGTGGCTAGCTTCGAGGCAGCCGTCGGTGCAGTCTCAGGCTCATCAAAGAGATTCTGCAGTTGTCGGAGCCAGTGCTTCAGCTGCAAGCCACCATCCGCGGCTTGCGGGTCGGCGCTGAAGACGGACACCGTCAGAGTCTTGTTGCCAGCCATGGATCTTAAATGCAATTAAGTGTTGTGGAAAACCAATCAGGTCCACACAACTTTGGTCCAATAGTTGGTTTAATTGCATTTAGATCATCACATAATTCCTGGAAAGTAGAAATACACAATGAGTATACGTTGCGACGTCTCATGGGATCATTCATATCATTCAATGCAAGCAAGCTAGATATGTTATATATGCGTACCGTTAGCGAGGCTACCGATGTAACATGTCACAGGGAGATGTCTCGGAGCACCGTTCGCTGCAGCGGGTCTTATAGTCACGCCCCTAGCGGTGTCAACGAGCAGCGAGCATCACCCCGGGTTCAGTACGAATACGATACGATTTCACTACATATACATATATATACATACATACAGTCACGTGAAAAAGTAAGTACACCCCATGTAAAGTTTTAACTTTTTCAACATATTTTAACATACAGCTATTTGATCTTCATTTCAACAATATTGATAGATAAAGGTGATATAATATAACAAATATCATAAAACATTTACATTTTGTAGTCCATTGTATCATTTAAATAAACATAAATGCAAATTTCGCAAGTGGAAAAAGTAAGTACACCCTTGGCTCTAATAGGTGGTATTGCCCCCTTTGGCAGAAACAACCTCAAGTAGGCGTTTCTTATAACTGTCTACCAGTCTCTGACATCGACTGGGAGAAATTTTGGGCCACTCCTCCATGCAGAATTCTTTCAGCTGTGCGATGTTTGAGGGGTTTCTTGCATGCACAGCTCGTTTCAAATCCCCCCACAACATCTCGATGGGATTTAGATCCAGGCTTTGACTTGGCCATTCCAGAACCCTCCATTCCTTTCTTTTCAGCCATTCCTTGGTGGATTTACAGGTATGTTTAGGGTCATTGTCATGTTGCAAGGTCCACCTTCGGTTGAGTTTCAACTTTCCGACAGATGGCCTCACATTATCCTCAAGCACCTCTGGTACAATGAAGAATTCATAGTGAATTCTATGATTGCGAGCTGCCCAGGCCCTGATGCAGCAAAGCTGCCCCAAACCATAATATTTCCACCACCATGCTTTACAGTTGGTATCAGGTTCTTGTGGTCAAATGCTGTCTTTGGTTTTCGCCAATCATGTCTTCTGGTACTGTGGCCAAATAGCTCTGCCTTTGACTCATCTGTCCAGAGCACATTGTTCCAGAAGTGCTGGTCTTTGCCGAGGTGTTCATTGGCAAACTTTAGTCTTGCCCTGATGTTCTTTCTGGACAGCAAAGGTTTACTCCTGGCACACCTCCCTTGTAGATCAAATTTGTGCAGCCTCTTTCTAATGGTAGACTCGTGCACTTTGACATCAACAGTGGCAAGAGCTACCTGTAGGTCGCGTGATGACATTCTGGGGTCCTTAGAGACTTATTTCAGCATCTTGCGGTCTGCTCTCGGGCTGAACATGCTAGGGCGGCCTGGCCTGAACAAGTTGGCAGTTGTTTGGAAACTTCTCCACTTGTAGATGATCTTCCGGACAGTCGAATGATTGATTTCAAATTGTTTGGAGATCTTTTATAATCCCTTCCCAGACTCGTAGGCATCTATGACCTTCTTTCTGAAGGCCTCAGAGAGCTCTTTTGATCTCGGCATGTTGACGCCGCACACTTCAACAACAAAGAGCAAACCAAACTAAATGTCTGAGGTATAAATAAGACAGGTTCCTCGAGGATCCTCTCTAACGATGTTCTAATCATTTGCACCTGAGCTGGTGCACCTGATTCTAATTTTAGGTATTTGAAGTAGTGATAAATGTTGGGGTGTACTTACTTTTTCCACATGCGAGATGTGCATTTTTTATTTATTTATTTATTTATTTATTTTTTTGTATACAATATCGAGGCTCGTGAAAGAGCGAACATTAATCACACAGAAAGACAAACCGACACATAAAACATATAACATCGGGAGCGGTAGACAAGATGGGGAGAGAGGGGGAAGGACACAAACACAACATTTGAGAGCAGGGACCGAGAGACATGGAGACATCGAGAGATCTGAGAGAGGGTGAGGGCTTTGGGGGGGGGGGGGGCATGGGAAGGGGGCGGTGGGAGAGGTATAAAACATATGGACACTGCCAGGACTTCCAGGAAAGAAGTTGGAATTTCAAACAAGGTGGATCTGGGGTGAATTAGCGGGGGTAGAAAAGATCAAGGTTTTGGATGGGGGAAGATAAGAGATGGTGGTGAACAGCTGTTTTAAAGACCTGGAAGGAGGAGTGGGATTGAAGGGAGTGAGGGAGTTTGTTCCAGAGGCGGGAGAAAAGAGGAATGAAAGAGTGAAGGTGAGCAGAGAGCCGAGATTTCGGCAGCTTAACCATCAGAGGGTTGCTGGCAGATCTTGTGCGACCTGTAGGAATATTTGGGGGACAGAGCACAGAGAGAGCTGGGGGTGCAAGGCCGGAGAGGAGTCGGTAGAAGACAGAAAGACCACCTACCTGCCTGCGGTGAGTGAGTGAAAGGCCCTCAGAGATAGCTTCATCGCGGGAGATTCCAATAATTCTGAATGCTTTGGTTTCAACAGCGTGAAGCCGAGCTAGGTGTGAGGCAGGAGCACCGGCCCATAGGGGAGAACAGTATTCCATTGAGCTGCGGATGAAAGCCTTGTATGTGGTGAGGAGCTCAGGTGTGCCGAGGAAGGACTTCGCACGACGGAGGATGCCCAGTCGGCGACTGGCTTTGGAGGCCAGCTTGGAAATGTGGTTTTCCCAAGAAAGATCATGGCAGATAGTGAGACCCAAAATCTTGAGCGACAGAACTTCTTGGAGAGGATTGTTGAGGAAGTAGATGGGAGGGTTGTCCAGTCGATCTTTTCGGAGAGACATAGTAAGAGTGTGAGATTTGTCAGGATTGAAAGACATGTTCCACTTGTTTGACCAGTCTGTGATTTTGTCCAGGTCTTCAGAGAGTGAGGAGGCAGCAGACTGCCGATCTGAGGGAAGAGGAATGGAGCGGCAGAGAGTGGAGTCATCAGCAAAGAGATAGAGAGGATTTTCGAGAGAGTCAGAGAGATCATTGATGAAGACCAGAAAAAGCACGGGGCCCAGAACACTGCCTTGGGGAACTCCAGCCTGAACAGGAAGAGGAGATGAGAGAAACCCATTCAGGGCCACACGTTGACGACGACTAGAGAGGAAGTCCGCCAGCCATATGTGGAGATTTCCATGGATACCAAAGGAGGAGAGTTTGGTGAGCAGAGCGGGGTGCCAGACCGTGTCGAAGGCACGTGATATGTCGAGGGAGACAGCTCTAATTTCCTGTTTGGCATTGAGGACCTCCATCCATTGTTGAGACAGCAGAAGCAGCATGTCCAGAGTAGAGTGACCTGGTCTGAAACCAAATTGATGATCAGAGATCAAGCCATTGGAGAAGAGGAAAGATTTCATATCCGAAGCAATGATGGATTCCATGACTTTGCTGATAATTGGGAGAAGGCTGATTGGTCTGTAGTTGCTAGGATCTGTTTTTGCACCTTTTTTGTGCAAAGCGGTGATGTTGGCTGATTTCCAAGCAGATGGCAGTTGACCTTGAGCAAAAGAGAGGGTGAAGAGAACAGAGAGAGGGTGAGATAGAGCAGCAGAGCAGGATTTTAGGACCCGTGGGCTGATGCCGTCGGGTCCAGTTGCAGAATCAGAGTCGAGGTTGACAGAAACTTTTCCACCTTGTCAGGAGGAAAGGACACGGAGTCCAGGAGCAGCAGGGTACGACTGGGTATGGTGGGTACAGAGAGGGATGGGTTTGGGACACAAGATTTAGAGGCAAACACAGAGTTGAGGCATTCAGCTTTTTCACGTGCGGAGTCAGCTGTGTAGCCGTTTGAGGTAAGGGAGGGGATGGAGGGGGAACAAACACCAGAAACGGATTTGACCAGACGCCACCAGGATTTGGAAGAGGGAGACAGATAAGAGAGTTCGGTCTTGAGAACGGAGAGATATTGTTTCCTGGCTCTCCTGAGGGTGGACACACACTTGTTCCGGGCTTTGTGAAAGGAAATGAGATTTCCTTCCGTTGGATTTGCTTTCCAGGAGACGAAGGCAAGTTGTTTCTGGGCAACAGCCTCACCACAAGATTCCGTGTACCATGGACGGGAGGAAGGGTATGACAACTGAAGACGAGATGGGATCAATCTGTGCATGAGAGAGAGCAATTTACTTTGGAAGAATTCCCAGGATGAGTTGATGTCAGAGGTGGTAGAGATGGGAGACCAGTCCAGATGATTGATGGCTGCTTGGAGACCGTGCCAGTTGGCCTGAGTGAAATGCCAGACTCGTCGACGCTGAGCAGGCTCCCTGAGGATGGTCAGAGAGATGTCCACTTTAACAAGGACATGATCAGATGATCCGATCGGAGCAGAAGAAGAGCAGCAGACATTTTCAGGGAAGTTAGTCATAACCAAGTCCAGAAGAGAAGATGTTCCGTTGACTGAGATCCGGGTCGGGAAATTGACAGATTGTGTCAGTCCCAGTGAGTCGCAGAAGTCCTTTGCTGAGGAGCCATGGCTGGTGAGAGAGGTACCCACACCCAGCCAACTGGCATGATGACAGTTGAAATCACCACATATGAGGAAGAGAGAGTTGGGATGAGTAGATAGAAGTTGGTCCATATCATCAGACAGCGAGATGTAGATGGAGTCATCACTGTTTGGTGGACGGTACAACACACATATGAACAAGAGGTGGGAGCGAAGGGGAAGCCGTAGCCAGAGGTATTCCTGGGGGTGAGGTGGAGAGAGTGCAGTGCAGGGCGAGTGAGGAAGAGAGTTTTTGATAAAGATAGCAACCCCGCCTCCAGGACGAGGCTCAGGTCTATCATACCGGAGGAGGGAGTAGCCCGGGAGAGATACTATGGAATCAGAGACATCATAAAGGAGGAAAGTTTCTGTTAAGCAGATCACGTCTGGTTTGACAGAAGCAACCTGTATGGAGAGATCAGTTAAGTTTGAACGAAGGCCCCGGATGTTTGAGGTCCATACCGTTAATGAAGAGGAAGGGGGAGCATCAGATACAGAACAGGGGGGAGGAGGGGTAGGGTAAGATGTGGAAGAGGTGGAAGAGGTAGGGAGAGCTGTTGAAGGTGTGTCAGAGATTTCAGAATAGCTCGGAGAAAGGGAAGGATGGGGCGGACAAAAGGTTTGATGGTGATTGGGTGAGCCACAATGGGGTGTTATTTGAGGAGGGGGAAGAGCGAGGCAGAAGGTTGGGGGAGATGGAGGTGAGAGTTTGAAGGGGGAAGAAGCGGGGAGGACGCTTTGAGGAGGGGGAGTGAGAGGGGGGAAATTGAGAAGCAATGAGGGTGGGGAGATTTGAAGGGGAGGGGTGAGGGGGGAGTTTGGGAGGGAAGGGACAAGGGGAGGGATTTGAAAGGGATGGGATATGGGGGAGATTTGGAGGGGAGGGGAGAGGCAGGAGTCTAGGAGGGGAGGGGCGAGGGGGCGTCTTGGCGGGGAGGGGTGAGGGGGTAGTTTAGGAGGGAGGGGGCAAGGGGGGAGATTTGAAAGGGATGGGTGATGGGGAAGATTTGGAGGGGAGGGGTGATGGGGAAGATTTGGAGGGGAGGGGTTATGGGGAAGATTTGGAGGGGAGGGGTGAGATTGGATTTTTGAAAGTGTACGATTTATGGGAAACGAACATTTATTGCAAAATGAGTTTCTTGTGACCTTCGAGTTAAAAATACGTTTAAGGACGCTGGATGGAGGATGGAGTGCAGGAGAGTTTAGTGAATGCAGAAAAAAGGCACTATAGGAGATGGATATTTTTTTTGGGATGTCGATTTGGTGAGCAAGTCGAAAGCAGCCTTTTAAAGAAGAAGAAGAAAAAGGTGTTATAAAATATGACGGAATACATAACTTGAGGGGAAAGTGTAAACATTGAAGGTTAATGAGTGAAAACTATCTGGGGAAATGGGGAGAAACACGTGGTCGAAGAACGAACGAACGAATAAGAAGAAATAAACGAATGAGAACAGAGAAGGAAATGTTTTTTTTTTGTTTTTTTTTTTAGTTCAAATTCACACAAGGAAGTAGGCTATGGGTGAAAAGACTGGGAATACAGAGAACGAAAGTTATTGGATCACAAACGATGGACCACTGAGAGAAAAACAAAGCCTCAAGGTTGTACAGTGCACACTGTACATGCGGCAAAGGCCTTGCTCGTGACACGGCAAACAGACGATCAATTTATGAAAGATAAACACCGAGAAACAACCAAAGTTGCACACAATAACTTCACACAACGAAGGATAAATACAGTTTCGACAAAATACAATTGTGAACAGACTTAACTTCGAAAAACGTGGAGACCGTGTGGAGCTTCGAGAATCGCTGCCGCCGTCTCCTTATGTTTATTTAAATTTATGTTTATTTAAATTATACAATGGACTATAAAATGTAAATGTTTCATGATATTTGTTATATTATATCACCTTTATCTATCAATATTGTTGAAATGAAGATCAAATAGCTGTATGTTGAAATATGTTGAAAAAGTCAAAACTTTACATGGGGTGTACTTACTTTTTCATGTGACTGTATATACATATGTATATACATATACTGTATACATATTTATATATATATATTACATATATATATATATTACATATATATATATATATATATATATTACATATATATATATATATATATTACATATATATATATATATATATATATATATATATATATATATATATATTACATATAACATATATATATATATATATATATATATATATATATTACATATAACATATATATATATATTACATATATATATCTATATATATATATATATATATATATATTACATATATATATATATATATATATATATATATATATATATATATATATATATATATATGTAATATATATATATATATATATATATATATATATATATATATTACATATATATATATATATATATATATATATTACTATATATATATATATA
>NC_136263.1:67660100-67667600 GCF_964187855.1 Myxine glutinosa
TACATACATACATATATACATACATACATATATACATACATACATATATACATACATACATATATATACATACATATATATATATACAATATATATATATATACATACATACATATATATATACATATACTATATATATACATATATACATATATATATACATATATATATATATATACATATACATATATATATATATATATATATATATACATATATATATATATATATATACATATATACATATATATATACTATATATATATATATACATATATATACATATATATATATATATATATATATATATATATATATATATATATACATATATATACATATATATATATATATATATATACTATATATATATATATATATATATATATATATATATATACATATATATACTATATATATATATATATATATATATATATATATATATATATATATATATATATATATATATATATATACTATATATATACATATATATATATATATATATACATATATATACATATATATATATATATATATATATATATATATATATATATATATATATATATATATATATATATATATATATATATATATATATATATATATATATATATGATGTATAAATAGATAACCCTCATAGCTTGATAACGCAGTACAGCACAGTTCGCATCCTATAGCAGCCTCAGCTGTGTGGTCTGTGAGTAGTAATGTCCATCTGCCACATGAGCACATGACTTCTGCTTTACTGCCCCATCAGCCAGGAGGTGGGGTTGCGGTCGAGCACAATAAACCAAAAGGCCCTTATGACCAGATAAATGCATCATGGCATTAAACACAATGGCACACATGCGCCCATGGCGTTTAATGTCAATATGCATTTATCGGGTCAGAAGGGCCTTGGTGTGTGTGTGTGTGTGCGTGCGTGCACAAAGGCGCCATCCAGGCGACTGAGAGATCACACCCTCAGGTATGGACGTTTCACCGGCTCAGTCGGCGACACGCAGACTTTCCACTCAAAAGCCACGTCACGTCACGACACACACCGACACACACACACACACACACACACACACACACACACACACACACACACACCGACACACACACACCGACACACACACACACACACACACACACACACACACACACACACACACACACACACACGACAGAGTCTACACCCCCATTCAAAATTTCACCTTTTGTTGTTGTTGCCTTGTAGCCTGGAATTAAAATGTATTAAATCAGACTTTTTCCACCTTTATTTACACATTGTAACCCACGACTTCCATGTGAAAAAACAAAAATTCTACAAATTTCAGCAAATTAATAAAATATACAAAACTAGCATATCTTGGTTGGATAAGTGTCCACCACCCACCCCCATTATAAAAGCAATTGTAAAATAGATCAGGTGCAACCAATCACCTTCAAAATTACACACAAAGTTAATTGGCCTCCACCTGTGTTAAATTGTTGTGATTCTCATTATTTCAGAATAAAATCAGCTGTTCCTGTAGGTTTCCTCTGCTGGGTCATGCATTTCACAGCAAACACTCAACCATGAGCACCAAGGAGCTTTCAAAGGACCTCTGGGATAAAGTTGTGGAAAGGCACAGATCATGGGATGGTTATAAAAATATTTCAAAGGCCTTGAATATCCATTGGGCCAAAGTCAAGACAATCATTAAGAAGTGGAAGGTGTATGTTACCACCAAGACCCTGCCGAGATCAGGCCGTCCCTCCAAACTGGATGACCAAGCAAGGAGGAGACTGATCAGAGAGGCCACCAAGAGGCCATTGGCAACTTTGAAAGAGCTACAGGCCTTTGTGGTAAAGATCAGTCACTGTGTGCATGTGTCAATAATATCCCAAGCACTGTGCAAGTCTGGCCTGTATGGTAGGGTGGCAAAAAGGGAAGCCATCACTCAAAAAAACCCACCTCGAGTTCTGTTTGAGGTATGAAAAAAAA
Organism: Myxine glutinosa; assembly: GCF_964187855.1. Taxonomy (NCBI): domain Eukaryota; kingdom Metazoa; phylum Chordata; class Myxini; order Myxiniformes; family Myxinidae; genus Myxine; species Myxine glutinosa. Next base: position 67,662,082 of record NC_136263.1, read on the forward strand.
CCACTCAAGATTCTGAAGCCACGTGACAAAACGTTTTGTGGTCTGACAAAACCAGGATGGAACTTTTTGGCCTAAATGAAAAACGTCACGTTTGGTGCAAACCAACACAGCACATCACATCACCCAAAGAACACCATCCCGACTGTGAAGCATGAGGGTGGCAGCATCATATTATGGGGATGTTCATCATCAGCAGGGACTGAGGGAGTCAGGATAGATGGGAAAATGGATGGAACAAAATATAGAAAACTCCTCGAGGAAAAGCTGCTGCCCTCTGCATGAAAGCTGAAATTGGGACGGAAGTTCACCTTTCAGCATGACAACAACCCGAAGCACACAGGCAAAGCTACACTGGAGTGGCTAAGGAACAAAAGATAAATGTCCTTGAGTGGCCCAATGAGAACCCTGACATAAATCCAATTGAAAATCTGTGGCATGACTTGAATATTGCTGTCCACCAACGCTCCCCATGCAAACTGACTGAGCTTGAACAGTTTTGTACAGAAGAATGGGCAAATATTGCCCAATTAAGGTGTGCAAAGTTGGTGGAGACCTATCTCAACAGACTCACAGATGTAATTGCTGTCAAAGGGGCTTTCACCAAGTATTAACTCAGGGGTGTGGACACTTATCCAACTAAGATATTCTAGTTTTGTAATTTTTATTCATTTTAATGCAACACGAGAAACTGCGAATACGCAGGACACAGGGCCACAAATGTAGAAGCAGGTCGCATTTTATAAACTGTAAATACCCGGAACCCACGAATGTTGGGACGGTGAATGTTGTGGTTCGACTGTACATACACACACACACACACACACAATATAAATATATAATAAATATATAAAATAAATTTATAAAATATATAATATAAAATATAATATATAAATAAATATATATGAGGCCTCTGGGACGGAGGTGACGCTTTGATCTAGGACTTTGGTCCACAGGAGATCGGGACAGCGCTCGTCACGCTGTTATGTCGTTGAATATATATATATATTCAACGACAATATCTATATATATATATATATATATATAATGGAGGAAGTTTATGGAGGCACGTCGAACGGTGTAGGTTGGTTGTGTGTGTTTTTTTTTTTGTTTTGTTTGTTTTTTGTTACTATTCTTATTTCTTATTTTGTGTATATGAGTGAGTGGGTGAGGGTGTGTGTTTTTTTGCATGAATTAATTTTTGCACGAGTGTGTGTTTTTGTATGTTGAGTGGTGTATGTTGTAAGGGTAGGTGGTTGGTTGGCTGGTGTTGTGTGTGTGTGTATGTGTGTATGTGTGTATGGGTGTGTATGAATGATCTGGTGTGTTTTGTTGGTGAGTGGTGAAGGGTATAAAGGTGGGTGTTTGAGTGTTTCACCATGTTTGTTTGGTGCTGTGGATTCTGGATGCGGAGGTGTTGTTGTTGTTGTAGTCTGCGTTCGCACTGGCTGGGGGTGGGGGTATGTACGCATCCAGGTGTAGTTGCTGCTTGTGGATGTGTATGTGCCCGTGCTGGGCCACCTTAGCTGACCGTATCGAGGTTGAAGGGCCGAAACGGGATGATGCTGAGGACCTCGACTGAGGACCCGGTCAGTGCGGCACACTTGTGACCAGGTGTGTTTTGAACTTTTATATATATATATATATATATATATATATATATATATATATATATAAATATATATAAATATATATATATATATATATTTATATATATATATATATATATATATATATATATATATATATATATATACTGACATGCATGAAAAAAGTCAGCCCTTCAACCCGAGCCGAAGATCCTGACGTCACCACCATGATGCACGTTATATGTCTGTGGATCCCAGAAGAGCTACTGTGCAGCACTAATTACAAAGATGTTAAATGGAATTTAGGGTCAGATGCCATCACAAGTGAATGAAGAGCGCAGTATACAACCGGTTTTGCCCTTGTTAGGGCATCATCATGGCAACATAGCACGTTTCCTTCCACTTACAACTCTGAAACCTTTCGGTTATAAACCAGTTATAGTGCAACTCGTAAATATGAGTGGTGAGTGCCGGAACCAAGTCCCATACAGCCCTTACTGCACTGTATCGGGAGTGATAAGTGTCACCTGCCTTGCAGAACATTATCTCCTGCTTCACCAATCATAAACTGGAGTAACCAATCATTCGATGCGGTCAGGAGCAATTATGATAAATAATGCCGTTCTCCAACCTGAGACAAGCCGCCGCGATGACATATGTCTGTGATCCCGGAAGAGCCATCTCGCAGCACCAATGACAAAGATTATATATATATATATATATATATATATATATATATATATATATATATATATATATATATATATATATATATATATATATCTATATATCAATATATATATATCTATATATCAATATATATATATCTATATATATATATATATATATATATATATATATATATATATATATATATATAAATATATATATATATATTGAAACGCAAAAGAAACATACCACCTTTGAAACCTTTAAATATCAACAACACTGCGTGTAGTAAATGTGTGAACTTATTTGTGGACAATAGTGTCCTCACTGTCAGACAAAACAGTCACGGATGGTCACTTGAACCTTCAATGGTCACTTCATAGCACAGCTGTTGAACAGCCGTTTTGACTGTCAGTGATTAGCCAAGGGGTACGGGATGATTTTAATGAGCTGCACGTGATGTCTTGATATTGGCTTTAAAAAGGCCAGTGCAAAATTGGCATTTCAATCAACATGGCACGATTGTCAAGGGATCAACGGCAGCGTGCCCTGGGCATGCTGCAAGGCGGACTGAGCTTTATCATATTATAGATTATCATAGTTTATGATAGATCATAGATAGATTTATCATAGTTAAGTTTGAGGAAGTTGAGCCAGGATTTTATTTCAGTGATGGTTTGTCAGGCGAGTAGGCAAGTTATCGCTGGCACTGGTTAAATTACATTAAATTCCAGACCCCCTCAGCCACGTGTCCTGTGTTGGAGAGGTGACTCATCCACGATTGCAACCCGAGCCAAGAAACTCCTTCGTCAGAACCGACGCTCTGCATTGTGCAGAGTGCAAGTAAATTGTATGATTTGAGCTGGAGCTGCCTTCATCGGTTGTTTTCGTATTTTCTTTGTTTGACATTACACTATTGACATATAATAACTTTGCAGGTTTAAAAGCATTTAAAACATTTTCTTGTTGATACAACTGTGATGCCATTACAATAGTGTTTGGAAATTGCATGAACATCATGTCACCTGGAAGTTGGACTTCTGTGTTACGCAAGGTTTTTTTTTTTTGGTTTTTTTTTCTGTTACGCAAGGTTTTCTACCCCCGCTAATTTCACCCCAATTCCACTTTTTTGAAATATCAACTTCTGTCCTGGAAGTCCTTGGTGTCCTTGTGTTTTATACTTCTCCCTCCACCCCCCCCCCCCCTTCCCACGCCTCCTCCCCCCAAGCCCTCTCCCTTCCACACATCTCCCTGCTCTCAAATGTTGTGTTTGTGTGCTTCCCCTTCTCTCCCCATCTTGTTTTCCGCTCCCTCTTTTTGTGTGTTTTGTTTGTCTGGTTGATTTGTTTGTGAAGTAAATGTTAGCTCTTTCACGAGCCTCGATTCAGTATAAATAAATAAATAAATAAATAAATATAAAAAAAAGCTACCGTGAGGTGGCACGTCGCCTTGGCTGTTCACACCAGACGATATCGGCCCTGGTGGACAGAGACACCCTCCACAACTCTGCAGATGACAGACCTCGATCAGGGAAGCCAAGAGTCACCACTGCAAGGCAAACGCGACAGGCAGATGGTCCGAAGTCACCTGCGGGATCGATTCCGTCCAGCACCCCGCAATGCGGCAGAAACTCCGGGGCGTGCAAACCCAAGGAACTCCAATGATACTGCACGAAGACGACTGCATGACAATGGTCTGACTGCCAGAAGACCATACAGAGGCCCATCGCCGCAACGGCTGCCCTGCCCATCGCCGACGGCTGCCCATCGATGACGGCTGCCCATCGCCGCAACCGACAGAGATGGTGCCAGCAGCATCAGCGGTGGACCTTGGCGCAGTGGAACGAGGTCGCTTTCAGCGATGAGTCAAGGTTCTGTGTGGACAGTCCGGATGGGCGTGAGCGTGTTTGGAGAAGAACTGGCGAGCGATATGCCGATTGTTGCGTGCGTCAAGCCAACATGTGGGGTGGCCCAAGTGTGATGGTGTGGGCCACCATATCAGGCCGGTACAGGCCGGTACAGGACGCCACTGGTGGTTGTGGATGGGAATCTTAACGCCCAGCTGTATGTGGATAACATCCTGCAACCTCATCTGCTGTCATTCCTGCTAGACCACCCAGAACTGAGAACCTTTCAGCATGACAATGCTCGTCCCCATGCTGCTCGCTTTACCACTGCATTTCTCCAAGGCGAGAACATCAACACCATGCAGTGGCCTGCGCTCTCCCCTGACCTGAATCCCATAGAGCACCTGTGGGATGAGCTTGGAGACGCGTAGTTGGCAGGGCCAGGACACGGGCAGGGCTGCTTCAGACATTGAGGACTGAGTGGGACAGAATCCAGCAGCAATCCATCCAAAGACTGGTAGGCAGTAGACGCCGACGATGCACTGCCTGTATCCAAAACAATGGTGGCCACACACGCTATTGAAAGGTGACTGACATTGCACCCTGTGCTGTTCTGTACTGTAGAACAAACTGATGAGATGGTGTATCTTGGTCAAAAACTTGACATGTCATCAATAAAATGCCAATGTTTCAATTAGCAATTGTTGGTTTGTTTTATTTTGAACTGTTACAATTTTATTACATTTCAAACAAGTGGTAAGTTGTATGGTCTTCTGGCAGTCAGACCATAGTCATGCAGTCGTCTTCGTGCAGTATCATTGGAGATCCGTGGGTTTGCACGCCCCGGAGTTTCTGCCGCAGTGCGGGATGCTGGACGGAATCGATCCCACAGGTGACTTCGGACCATCTGCCTGTCCTGCCTTGCAGTGGTGACTCTTGGCCTCCCTGATCGAGGTCTGTCATCTGCAGAGTTGTGGAGGGTGTCTCTGTCCACCAGGGCCGATATGGTCTGGTGTGAACAGCCAAGGCGACGTGCCACCTCACGGTAGCTCAGTCCGCCTTGCAGCATGCCCAGGGAACGCTGCCGTTGATCCCTTGACAATCGTGCCATGATGATTGAAATGCCCATTTTGCACTGGCCTTTTTAAAGCCAATATCAAGACATCACGTGCAGCTCATTAAAATCATCCCGTACCCCTTGGCTAATCACTGACAGTCAAAACGGCTGTTCAACAGCTGTGCTATGAAGTGACCATTGAAGGTTCAAGTGACCATCCGTGACCGTTTTGTCTGACAGTGAGGACACTATTGTCCACAAATAAGTTCACACATTTACTACACGCAGTGTTATTGTTGATATTTAAAGGTTTCAAAGGTGGTAAGTTTCTTTTGCGTTTATATATATATATATATATATA
>NC_136263.1:67672600-67692600 GCF_964187855.1 Myxine glutinosa
TTACCGAGGTCCGCAAGCAAGATTCCCTGGCCACTATGGCCGGTTTCCAACAGAGGTGCCCTGCCCCAGAACCTGGGGTCCATCAAGTGGTACTTGGCCGCAGAACAGCGGTCCATAAAGTGGTACATCAACGCAATGCATGCTGGTTCTGGGAATCTCGGGCGCACAATGGCCACCTCACGCACGCTCCCATCGGCACCCAATGGCGCACAGGTCATGTGGGAGACAAAAGAAAGACAATTGAGCGAGGGGTAAGGTCACAAGGGTACACGTCAATAAGGCAATGCAAGGTGAAATGCGTACGGAGGCCGAAGTGAGAAAGCTCGTCCCTACCGTACGTCACCCCCCTGTCACCTACCCTACCCTTGTTCCCACCCCATATGTACAAAAATCTACACATTTACAAATTCGTCACTACTGTCACGTCTTCCCCATATTTCCCCTATACCAAATTCGTCTCCACAATCCCTTTACTTCAAAATTTGCCATCACCAATTCATCATCAATCCTCATAAGGAGGGAGAGATGGAATTACGCACAATGTCACACCCACGTCATGATGCGTCTCACAATCCAAACATTTGCATCATAAAAAATAATCAAAACATGGCATGGTGTGGAGTACCTGTCACCTCAGGTGAGTGGATGCAGATGGTGCGAGGAGATCCTTCATCCTACCTATCCTCTAAATGACTTTAACACACTTTACACTACCCGGGGTCTTTCCCTGCCAATCCATTGGCCACCTTACACTACGGGTTCTAATAACCAATTCCCATTGGCCAAACTGTGGTGCTCCTCAATTTTGGGGTCTCACTCCCCCGATTCATCTCCCGGTGCTCTAGCACAATTTCTGGGCTGCGACGTGTACCTCTCCCAACAGGTCTACCCACCTGCACACCTCCACCACTGTAGTTGCCACCCGAGCTTACCTAGCTCCTCACCCCAACCTAACTAACTGGGGACAGCCCCTCTCCTGGCTCTGTCACCCCTTGGTGCCCTCTGGCACTGGGCTACCCGGGTCCGTCCTCCGGATCCTCGGGCCCCATCCACACAACTACTACCGGCTCCCAGAGCCCACCTACGGCCTCACCTGGCCGACATCCTTACAGTGGTGGAGTGCCCAAACCAACTACACACACTAACAGGCTACACGCCCAGCCATTTCCACAACACCAACGCACCCATCCACATACCATTCTGTCACCCGCACCACAGATGCCAATATCCAACCACAATTTACCTGTACCCTCTACCTAACACTTACACTACCCGCCCCGGGTATCCGCGATGGGGGTCCACTCTTCCCCCATTCACACCTTCGCACCATCCACTCCACTCCACAATTTCCACCATTCTCACTCCACGACCATCCATTTCACTACTCCATACCATTTATTCCATACAGCCACATACACCTGTTCTTCATTCACCTGTCGTTGCACACCTGTGCAATCATACCTGGTGCCACCTGCACCCTCCTTTCTTCCTGGACCATTTGGTCAACACAACACGCAATCACCACTACTCCCTCATACACTGCTCCACTCACCTGTTCAGTTGCACACCTGTGCAATCACACCTGTTCCATTCTCACCTGTTCAATCCTCACACACACGGCATCATCTCAGCTAACTTCTCCCCTCTGAAACTTGCGCTTCCCAGTCGTCCCTTTAAACTATTGCGCTCCCACGTCATTATAATCCACACTAATCTACCTGCGTCCCCACTACAGGTATCAGTCACTAACTAAACTTAACGTCACCTAATGTCAATCTTCGCTAGATCCCTACACACCATATCCTAACCCACCCGGGCTAGTTTTCACTGCCATACACCCCATAATCTAGTGCTCCTTTGCCCCCACATCTGTGAGGGATGGTGGATTTGCCATCCCACCACATCGGGGGTCTCTCACTATCAATTTTGTTCGTCCAAATCCAACAATCAAAAATTTTCCATTTACTGCCAATTCTATTCACTTTTCTAAATTTTGTATCAAATCACTACTATCACTATCACCATCACCCGTCTACTTATTACATCCTCTCGGTGCGCCAATTCACATCTACAGCCCGGCTTCGTACAGCCGAGCAATGAATGCGGGTTCTTTTGTGTCCGCGGCTGGATACGTCCCGCATTCGGGGCAGGGACGGAGGCTTACCCGGGCCGAGATCCCATGCACCACCTCGGCGTGAAGCCATCCAATGTCCCGATCTCGACCTGCCGGCACGTCTCAATAGAAAGTGGTCGCCATGACGACCCTTCCTATCGAGCTGCCCGCTCCGCCTTGTGGAGCCCGGACGCGGCCGCTCCACGCGAGGCCCAGCGTGGATCGCGCACGGCGGTCCTTTCGAACCCGCCGTGGCTCGGATCTCCGCTGGTTCTCGCGGCACGCGAAGCCCGGCACGCACCGAGGGCCCGATCCGGCTAAAAGTCGACCTAACCTTTAACCCGGTTATCGTCGACGCCTCACCTGCAGGCTTACATGCATACGCTACCCCTTTCGTGCTCATACATGCAGCCGTTCCCATTCTCCTCGTACCTTTCCTTACACACCCAGGTACACTCACTCCGCCCATCGACTTGGTCACACACCTGACCACCGAACACTTTGGCACACATTCGTTGCTCGCACACCTCACCAATACACCTCTTCGCGCCCCTTTCTCGGTCACCTCCGTTGTGACAATCACAGGTGTGCTCTCACCCGCACACCCAACCACGTGTCTCACTACCAATTCCAGCGTGCATTCCCACTCACGCTCTACCATTCCAGGTGTGCATCCTTCTATTCCAGGTGTACATCCTCGCTCACCTGCCACAACCAACTCACGCTCCGTTTCACTCTCACTACTCTCACCTCCACTCTCGGTCGCGCACTCACCCTTACTCTTGACAGCATGCGCTTTCCCCATGCACCTGTCCGTTACACACCTTTCTCGCGCATCCTCCCGCGCACACTTCTTCGTTACTTCCTCCGTAACACTCACCACAGGCATGCATTCTCCCTTACTCTTGACAGCATGCGCTTTCCCCATGCACCCGTCCGTTACACACCTTTCTCGCGCATCCTCCCGCGCACACTTCTTCGTTACTTCCTCCGTAACACTCACCACATCGCGCTTCCCTGTGCTCCCTCGCACACGCGCTTCGACCGGCTCACTCCTGACGGCACACTCACTCCTCGGCGTGCACTTTTTCCTCACACACCCCATGGTCGGACATTCTCGCACACCTCTTTTTTCGCACACCAGACCTGTCGCACACCTCACCAACGGCCTTTCACGAACACCCGGATCCAAACCAATCCCCAAGCCGACTGAAGCTTTCCTCACATCATGTACATTGCCACTCACCTTGGCACCTCGTCCCCGCACCTCCTTTGCCACCTGCAAACTCTTTATTTGGTTAGTGAGCATCACATCATGATTTGAACACAGACCTTGTACATATTCCATGACTTCCTCCTTTATCTCCCTCTTAGTTTCTGTCCGTCCCTTCTTAATTTCACTCACCTCTTCTCCCACTTCCTCTAATTTTTGTTTAACCTCTTTTATTTCTCGGTGCGTCCCCTCAAGTTCGTCCTCTAAGGCTACCGTGACCGTCTCTATGTGCATCCTCACCTGCCGGTCCTTTGTCTCCATTATCTCTGTCACCTCTTCCAACCTCTTCGTCAATCCCTCATGTACCATTTGACATTCCTTTTGTGTCGCTATTAATTCATTTTTAATGTCCTTTTGTGTTGCTTTTAAACCCCCGATGATTGCAGTGTTCTTTTCCACTTGGTCCGCTAGTTCTTTTTGTCCCACCGTCAGCTGTTCTACTCCTTTCGTCAGGTCTTCTATTCCCCCCTGTAACTTTACCGTATTATTTCTCACCTCTTTCTCGATACGCTTTTCGCCTCGCTTTACCTCCTCGCGTAGCCCCGAGACCTCCTCACTCACCCCTCGTCGTATTTCCTCCATCTGGTTCCCCATCTGTTCGATTTCCCGGGCGGATTGTTCCCCTATTTCCCGCAATTTGTCCTCCATCCTATTTTCTAACCCCATTAACCCATTTTTCACCCCCTCTAACTGATTCTCTTGAGCGGCCATTCTGTTTTCTACCCCCATTAACCCATTTTTCACCCCTTCTATCCCATTGTCTAATCCCTCAAATTTCTTGTCTAACTCCTTAAAATTATTGTCTAACCCCTCACTGGTACCCCTCGCTTCGTCCCTCATTACCCCCATTTGCTCACTCTGAGCCCTTGCTTCGTCCCTCATTACCCCCATCATTCTGCTTTCCATTTTCGCACTATCAGCCCTTGCTTCCTCCCTCATTTTCTCGCTATTCTGGGCCATAAGGGCCTTCATTTGTATAAAAAAAAGGTTCAAATCCATTGGCATCTCCGGTTCGACTACCGCGACCATGGGCGTGGCTAAATGTGGCGCCGCTGTAATCACGTGCGCTAGAGCGCCATTTTGTGCACCTGAAATTCCCGCAACCACATTGCCATTTTCCTCCTCCCTTTCTTCCACATACATTTCCCCTGGTTCCTGGGTTACCCCTAACCCGTCTATCTCCCCCACCGACATCCGATCGCCTTGATTGTCCATGGCGCGATCTAAAAATTCGGGTTTTATAAAACACAATTTCGTCCGCTTTATAATTTTGAGCGCGTGCAGCGCGCTCCGGGTCGATCTCACTCCCCGACACCAATTGTTACTCTAATAGTACAATTGGTGTTCCAAAATTTGGGCCTAACAAATTTAGTCCCAGGTTCGAATCCCACCTCCTGACAACCAATTGTTACAGACGCGGCTTTTAGATGTTATATGGACCGAGCGGTGGTGTATTTAACCGCGTCCGAACAGTTACTCCCCGATTAAAACCCGATTTCACCCGACGTTGACCAGATCGCCCCACGGATATTCAATCGGGAAATCTCTAAAGCGATCGCAAGAGAATGAAAAAGAAGAAGAAGAATACGGAGGAAGAACAGATTTATTATACACACACAAGCAATATTTTAGAGCGACCAATATTATTTACAGCAATAGATGGAAAAGAGCAGTCACACAGTGCATTGTTAACTTATTCTATTTCATTTACTTAATCCCCAAGACAAACGAGTAGGACAGGACGTTCACACTCACACGGTGGATATTGCAGGAAGGAATAGCTGAGGTGGACGCGTGGAGGAAGGCAAGGTCGGAGGCCGCAGCACCCCTCGCGGTTTTGGCGGGAAAACCTCCGTCGCGTATCCGCGGCCGTCACGCGCTGGCTCGGCACACCTGCTCCTCTTCCTGGGGTGGAGCCGTCTCCCTCCGTTCAGCGCGTCTCTCCAACGACAGGGGGGTATTGCAGGCAGGCAGGTAGGTAGGTAGGTAGGGCTTGCGGTGGATTGCGCTCCTCTTCCAGGTCATCCCCCAGCGTATCTCTCAAGGCCTCTCTCCAGTCATCTCTCATCTGGACTCGTAAAGCAGTCCCCTGCAGTCGCTTTTATCACCTCCGGCGGAATTAAGCCGCCGGCTCCGAGGGCACGCCTACCGGGTCACTCACCGCGGTGTTGATTGGCTGTTAGGGCCGGTTCACTCCTGCCCTCTTCTGACGAGGTGGAGCCACGCCTTTCTTCTCCAACCTTACCTCGTGGCCAATGGTGGTTTGAAGAAAACCAGCCAAAATGCGGAAGGCAATTGGAAGGGAGGTTTTGGGGAAATTGGAAGGGCCTACGCTTATTTTGTTTGATACAATGCAAAGTCAATCTAGTGGAAAACACATACTTAGCCTACATGGAATAAGGAAATACACTATTTAAAAGATATATCGTGACCTACGTGTATGTTCTATGAAATTAATTAGGAGGACGGCTGCGACCATTATTTACATTACCAGGATATTACCATACCAAAACCATACTCTTCACATCCGTTACCCTTCCTCCAAAATTGTTACACTCCTCAAAACCCGTTACACTTCTCAAAACCCGTTACACTTCTCAAAACCCGTTACACTTCTCAAAATCGTTACAATATACATATATATATATACATATATATACATATATATACATATATATATACATATATATATATATATATATACATATATATACATATATATATATACATATATATACATATATATATATACATATATATACATATATATATATATATATATATATACATATATATACATATACATATATATACATATATATACATATACATATATATACATATACATATATATACATATATATATACATACATATATATATATACATATATATACATACATATATATACATACATATATATACATACATATATATATATATACATATATATACATACATATATATACATACATATATATACATACATATATATATATCTATACATACATATATCTATACATACATATATCTATACATACATATATCTATACATACATATATATATATCTATACATACATATATCTATACATACATATATCTATACATACATATCTATACATACATATATATATACATACATATATATACACATATATATATATATATATATATATATATATATATATATATATATATATATATATATATATATATATATACAGTGAAACCTTGACTTACGAGTGCACCAACTTACGAGTTTTCCGAGATACGAGCCGTCGCTCGGGCGGTTTTTTGCTTTGTGATGCGAGTCGAGATCTGAGTTACGAGCTTACGCCACCCGCCACGAGTGGCCCAACGAGCGTTCAGGTCACGTGGTTATCTTGCCGTACAAGCATCTCTGCCATATATCGCTGCTACTTTGTTTTCGCATTTTTGTTATTTTGGAAAATTTCTTAGTTTTAACCATGGGTACTAAGAAATTGAGTGCCAAGGGCAGTGCTGAGAAGAAGAAGAAGAAGATGTGCTTGGATATAAAACACGCAATCGTCGAAAAACATGAGCGAGGTGTGCGTGTTGTCGACTTGGCGAGGCAGTACGATCGTAGTACTTCTACGATATGTACGATTTTGAAGCAGAAGGAGTCGATAAAGGCTATAACGCCAGCCAAGGGCGTTACGATTATTTCAAAGCTCCGGACCTCTGTCCATGAAGAGATGGAGAAGTTGTTGTTTGTGTGGTTGACGGAGAAGCAGCTCGCAGGAGATACCGTGACCGAGAGCATCATGTGTGAGAAGGCCCGAGACATTTACGGGGATTTGGTGCAGCAGGCGGCGGGAACATCAACGGACGAGGCATCGGAAGTCATTCAAAGCCAGTCGGGGATGGTTTGATAATTTTAAGAAGAGGACCGGCATTCACTCCGTCGTCAGGCATGGTGAGGCAGCAAGCTCGGATGTGAAGGCAGCTGAAGATTTTATTATAACTTTTGCCGAACTGATAGAAGCCGAACGATACATCCCCCAGCAAATCTTCAACTGTGACGAGACAGGGCTCTTCTGGAAAAAGATGCCGAGGAGGACGTATATAACGGCAGAGGAGAAGAGCATGCCAGGCCACAACTTGTTCAGAGTGCCGGCGATAGCTCGCCTTCTCTTTGTGGAAGACACGGTGAGATCCTTAACATCCAACTAATGGGACGCAAACGGGGCGCCCAGTTTAGCGGTACACGCATTGATGAATCACCCTGCCTGTGAAACACCGACATGACAGGTTATAGCTGGGTCGGGATTCAAACCCAGGCTGGACAGTTTAGAGTCAAGTGTGCGTACCTCCAGTCCAGGCCATCCTGCCAACTTGTATGCTGCATACAGGTGAAATATAAAGCGCGAGATATTTTTATATATACTGTATATTTCAAAAAAAATTGGTGTGGTTTTTGGGGGGCTGGAACGGATTAATAGCATTTCAATTCATTTTAATGGGGAAATTTAATTTGAGAAACGAGCAAATTGAGTTACGAGCCAGCCAAGGGCGTTACGATTATTTCAAAGCTCCGGACCTATTTCAAAGCTATGATTATTTCACAGAACGAATTAAACTCGTAAGTCAAGGTTTCACTGTACATATATATATATATACATATATATACATATACATATATATACACATATATATATATATATATATATATATATATATATATACATATATATACATACATATAGTCACGTGAAAAAGTAAGTACACCCCATGTAAAGTTTTAACTTTTTCAACATATTTTAACATACAGCTATTTGATCTTCATTTCAACAATATTGATAGATAAAGGTGATATAATATAACAAATATCATGAAACATTTACATTTTGTAGTCCATTGTATAATTTAAATAAACATAAATGCAAATTTCGCAAGTGGAAAAAGTAAGTACACCCTTGGCTCTAATAGGTGGTATTGCCCCCTTTGGCAGAAACAACCTCAAGTAGGCGTTTCTTATAACTGTCTACCAGTCTCTGACATCGACTGGGAGAAATTTTTGGCCACTCCTCCATGCAGAATTCTTTCAGCTGTGCGATGTTTGAGGGGTTTCTTGCATGCACAGCTCATTTCAAATCCCCCCACAACATCTCGATGGGATTTAGATCCAGGCTTTGACTTGGCCATTCCAGAACCCTCCATTCCTTTCTTTTCAGCCATTCCTTGGTGGATTTACAGGTATGTTTAGGGTCATTGTCATGTTGCAAGGTCCACCTTCGGTTGAGTTTCAACTTTCCGACAGATGGCCTCACATTATCCTCAAGCACCCTCTGGTACAATGAAGAATTCATAGTGAATTCTATGATTGCGAGCTGCCCAGGCCCTGATGCAGCAAAGCTGCCCCAAACCATAATATTTCCACCACCATGCTTTACAGTTGGTATCAGGTTCTTGTGGTCAAATGCTGTCTTTGGTTTTCGCCAAACATGTCTTCTGGTACTGTGGCCAAATAGCTCTACCTTTGTTTGACTCATCTGTCCAGAGCACATTGTTCCAGAAGTGCTGGTCTTTGCCGAGGTGTTCATTGGCAAACTTTAGTCTTGCCCTGATGTTCTTTCTGGACAGCAAAGGTTTACTCCTGGCACACCTCCCTTGTAGATCAAATTTGTGCAGCCTCTTTCTAATGGTAGACTCGTGCACTTTGACATCAACAGTGGCAAGAGCTACCTGTAGGTCGCGTGATGACATTCTGGGGTCCTTAGAGACTTATTTCAGCATCTTGCGGTCTGCTCTCGGGCTGAACATGCTAGGGCGGCCTGGCCTGAACAAGTTGGCAGTTGTTTGGAAACTTCTCCACTTGTAGATGATCTTCCGGACAGTCGAATGATTGATTTCAAATTGTTTGGAGATCTTTTATAATCCCTTCCCAGACTCGAAGGCATCTATAACCTTCTTTCTGAAGGCCTCAGAGAGCTCTTTTGATCTCGGCATGGTGACGCCGCACACTTCAACAACAAAGAGCAAACCAAACTAAATGTCTGAGGTATAAATAAGACAGGTTCCTCGAGGATCCTCTCCAACGATGTTCTAATCATTTGCACCTGAGCTGGTGCACCTGATTCTAATTTTAGGTATTTGAAGTAGTGATAAATGTTGGGGTGTACTTACTTTTTCCACATGCGAAATTTGCATTTATGTTTATTTAAATTATACAATGGACTACAAAATGTAAATGTTTCATGATATTTGTTATATTATATCACCTTTATCTATCAATATTGTTGAAATGAAGATCAAATAGCTGTATGTTGAAAAAGTCAAAACTTTACATGGGGTGTACTTACTTTTTCATGTGACTGTATATACATATGTATATACATATACTGTATACATATTTTTATATATTTATATATATATATATATATATATATATATATATATATATATATATATATATATATATATATATATATAAAAAACAGTTGCTCTGTTTTGCCTTATTTAAAATTTAAAAAAAGATTTGGGAATGAAATGCCTTGTTTATGGGGAGGGCAACACAACTCAAAACGAGTTGAATGTTAGAATCACTTTCCCATGGAGATTTGGTTGCATATATTCACTCCCACATATACTGAAATAAACGACACACCTCGTGCCAAGCAGGGTAATGTACCGGGTTAGAGTGGGAGCCAGTCGCAAGCCGTGTGATATCGAGAGCTGCAAAAGAACCATAACAGATCAACTGCCACCCTCATGCTCATAAACCTGTACAACTGTACACAGCCAATCAACAAACACAATTCAGTGAACCTGGAACTATATTTCCTGGGAGCTCATGCTTTGTAGCATTATTCACCCACCTGGATCTATTGATATTTTAAATTCACAAAACACATGGTGGGATTTTCACAAACCATGGCAGATGGAATTCACAATGATAATTATCATTCTCAAGTTTGTTTGAGCCATTCCCCCGACTCACATTATAAATGGATCATCACGAAATCAGAAAAAAACAGCATGTTCTGCAATTAAATAATCAAGCTGAGTAGGTACTGTATTTACTTGAAAAAAATTCATGATCAACACCTTTTTCTACCACAATTAGGATTCTTCAAAAAAAGGACAAGTGCAGGTTTGTTACATGGCCAATCGGTCGGTGTTTTTGCAAAGCTTTTTATAAGCTTCTAGTCATGTAACTGAGGCCATGCTACGCAACTCAACATTAACAACGATTAAAAATATATCCTTGATACTTGATCTTTTCTACCCCCATTAATTCACCCCAGATCCACTTTTTTGAAATTCCGACTTCTTTCCTAGAGGTTCTTGCAGTGTCCATGTGTTTTATACCTCTACCACCACCCCCCCCCCCCCACCCCACCTCTTTCCCATGCCTCCTCACCCAAAGCCCTCTCCCTCCCACAGATCTACTAATGTCCCTGCTCTCAAATGTTGTACTTGTGTGGTTCCCTCTCGTCCCCATCTTGTCTCCCACTCCCTTTATCTGATGTTTTATGTGTCAGTTTGTCTTTTTGTGATTAATGTTAGATCTTACACGAGCCTCGATCTTGTATACAAAAAAAACAAAAAAATAATAATAATTCACACACCTATCTGAGGATCGGAGCTTTGTGTCGAGTAAAATCTCTTTCTTTTTAGTCACCATGTGAGTCAACCAACCTTGTGAACTTTCATGCTGAAGGAAACAGTCATGACCTTTTGCTAATATCCTGCTGGGTAAAGTTTCCTTTCGTCTTCCATATTTTTTATCACCCTCATTTCAACAAATACCAATTTCATATAAAGTACAGATAACACGTGTGGTTTTACAAAGCCTCATAAACAACCAAGTTGGAAAGGTATGTAAGAAATGGTAAAAAAAAAAAAACATGCAGGGGGTTTGGGATTCATTGGAAGACGAACTGATGAGTGAACGGAGAAACGATTCACCTGTGAACTCCACACTAGAGCTGCGGGGCCTGTTCTTCTCAGTATTCTCAGTCTAATGGTCAAAGGCAGATAAAAGAAAGCCACAAAGCAGAAGACAAGGGTCAAATCAAGGTCCAATGTTATTTATTTCAAAATACTTTTGATAAATAAAAGTTTTGGAAAATTCTATGCTTTTTTTTTTATTTTTATTTTTATTTTTATGTTTTTTTTTTTTTTTTTTTTTTTAATTATTATTATTATTATTATTTTTTGTATACAAGATCGAGGCTCGTGAAAGAGCTAACATTAATCACACAAAAAGACAAACCGACACACAAAACACAAAAAACAAGGGGAGCGGTAGACAAGATGGGGAGAGAGGGGGAAGGACACAAAAGAGAGGGGGAAGGACACAAACACAACATTTGAGAGCAGGGACATCGGGAGGACTTGGGGGGAGGTGGGAGAGGATTAAAACATATGAACACTGCAAGGACTCTGGGGTGAATTACCGGGGGTAGAAAAGATCAAGGTTTTCGATGGGGGAAGATAAGAGATGGTGGTGAACAGCTGTTTTAAAGACCTGGAGGGAGGAGTGGGATTGAAGGGAGTGGGGGAGTTTGTTCCAGAGGCGGGAGAAAAGGGGAATGAAAGAGTGAAGGTGAGCAGAGAGCCTAGACTTTGGCAGTTTAACCAGAAGAGGGTTGCAGGCAGATCTTGTGCGACCTGAAGGAATATTGGGGGGACAGAGCACAGAGAGAGCTGGGGGAGCAAGGCCGGAGAGGAGTCGGTAGAAGACAGAAAGACCACCAACCTGCCTGCGGTGAGTGAGTGAAAGGCCTTCGGCGTTGACTACATCGCAGGAGATTCCAACGATTCTGAAAGCTTTGACCTCAACAGCGTGAAGCCGAGCAAGGTGTGAGGCAGGAGCACCAGCCCAGAGGGGGGAACAGTATTCCATTGAGCTGCGGATGAAAGCCTTGTATGTGGTGAGGAGCTCAGGTGTGCCAAGGAAGGACTTCGCACGACGGAGGATGCCCAGTCGGCGACTGGCTTTGGAGGCCAGCTTGGAAATGTGGTTTTCCCAAGAAAGATCATGGCAGATAGTGAGACCCAAAAGCTTGAGCGACAGAACTTCTTGGAGAGGATTGTTGAGAAAGTAGATGGGAGGGTTGTCCAGTCGGTCCTTTCGGAGAGACATTGTAAGAGTGTGAGATTTGTCAGGATTGAAAGACATGTTCCACTTGTTTGACCAGTCTGTGATTTTGTCCAGGTCTGCAGAGAGTGAGGAGGCTGCAGACTGCCGATCTGAGGGATGAGGAATGGAGCGACAGAGAGTAGAGTCGTCAGCAAAGAGATAGAGAGGATTTTCAAGAGAGTCAGAGAGATCATTGATGAAGACCAGATTGATGAAGGCCCTCTTGATGGCAACAAAGCTTGATTTGCAATGCATAGTAATTCAATTGCCTGAAACGGGGTAAAAAGGCCACTCTATTCAAAGAGGTACTGTGATGCAACTTAAGTCATTTCATTTGCTTTTTTATCCATAAAGATTTATCCTGGCTATCAAAACGGCAAAGTAGCATATTAAAACGGCTTAAAGTTTTGGATACATAATTTTGGCTCAGGGAAGAGTAAAGTGACAGATGGTAGAAGGAAATTAACAAATACTGCGTCAGTTGGACAACAGGTGGATTCAACAAGCAGGGGAATGAATGAACATGAGAGAGAAGGGGGAAGGAAACTGTGACCTGCTAATAAGAGTGGCAGAGGGAAGGGAAAAGATAATCAGTGAGGGAGGATGGCTCAACGTTGTGGAATACTGCCAACTTTAAATCCTGGAAGTGCGACTGATGAGACTCAAAGCTGGCGACCCTGGAACTAAACCAGACCTTCAGCTAAAATAGCTTAACCTGCTGGCATAGCAACAGTGCCCATACGTCACTCATTTGGCAATTGCGCCATGATTCAATCTCACACAATTCACTTACGGCAGGCAGTAATTATGCAAAAATAACCACAAATTATGAAACCAAATGTGGTCCAGATTAGACGAGAGGAATCATGAGGAGGATACAAGAAGGTGTGATTAAACATATTGTGTTACAGAATCGGGAAACATCAATTAGCTTGGAATAACATTCATTTCAGTGCAATACAGGGCCCTGGATAAGGAAAGTTCAATGACAAAAACGAAGGGATAATCCAAACGCTAACAACGATTTATTTGGATATTTGTTTGAAATTGCATTTAAATGTTATCACTAAGGTCATCAAATTTTGACAAAAACAGGACTGTGCTGTCATTATACCACGGGGAAATCAAGCCATTATTTGTACAATATTTAAAACAATTTACAAGAGCACCCAAAGTCAACAATGCAGTGGAATAGGAAAACAATTAGGAAAAGCTAGGTGTATCGAGAGTGAGTGTAGGCCTGCACGAAGTGATGCTGGGAAGCATGATGTGGAAAAGAGAAGTGTGAAAGGCCGTGCCTTTGACGACGAAGGCAAGATAGGGGGTTCCCGACGTCGCACGGTCAGACTGTGGTGCGGGGTCTGTCCTTCCCGGTCACTGCGATTACTCGCCCCACTCGACGCCTCTGTATGTGATGTTAGGGGGAGGATGCAGGCATGCCAATGAGGATTTGTGGGGGAGTGGAAAACAAATAATTATACATGCCCATAGAAAATATGACAATGCAAAAAAATTTATTTATTTATTGTGATTGTTTTAAAACTGACAATTTGTGCAAAAATCCACCCTCAGATAATCGACGTTGTCAACTTGCCAGCACACGCACATACATAAGCACAACCTTAGGACCAGTTAAAATAGAGTGGAGGGAGGGAGAGGTGGAAAGAGAGGTAAAAGGGAAAAATGAAGCTGGCCAGCATCTAGGAAATAAAAAACAATTTTTTTTGGAATAACGACAATTTATTTTGAAGCAGCAAAAACACGGAGCACAGAGAAGTGAATTCAATGACCTACAAACATTCCATTGCTCTCATTTGATGTGGTTTCACCTCGGTTTGGGGTTGCTCCACGTGTAGGTCAAATCCACAGCTGCTCCTTTGTCCTTTCTGCCTTTTCAACATTACCCTATTCCCCTTTGCTTCAAAAATAAATAAATAATAATAATAATAATAATAATAATAACTCTTTCACTCCAAAACATAATCTTATTCTGCCTTCCACTTTTACTTCCTGTACATCTGTCTTTTTCCCCGCCCCTCCAACATGGTCGGAGAAGAGGTACATTAAAATGAGCTCCGTCCGACTGACCGATCATCTGTCCATGTGCTTTTGTGTACACGATATTTCAAAAACCGTTTAGCATTCAGCCTTCATAATCGCACGTTTCTATTCCTCATGATATTATCTCAACCTGATTAGACCACAGCGGCGATTGCCCGAATATGGTTGCCATGGCAACCATCTGGTAATTTGGCTTGTGTACGCAATATTTCAAAAACCGGTTAAGATTTAGATTTTCATATTACACAGATCTATTCTTCATACCACCAAAAAGGTGGGGGACCTAGAGTATCAGCTCCTTGTTCCTCTATAATTTCCCAATATCTTCATTGAGGAATAAGCTTCATCCTTTAAAACCTTTTAAAAACATTAAAATGCTTCACTTCCCTTTTTCTCCAGCATAAACACCACACATGTTCTTCTTAATCACAATCTATTCTTCCTCTTCTTCTTCTTCTACTTCTTCACAAGGAATATATTGCAAACCTGGCTCTCACTGAAGCACTTGGTCTGTCATCCATCCACCAGGTCCTACAACACAACATGTCTCTGTGCCTTCAACAACAATTCCTTCCACCCACCCTGTGATCTTTATTTCAGAATGTTAAATATAGGAATCTTGAGAAGTCCAGTTTGCAGAGGTTGCCTGTGCACAACAATCAAATCCCCTTCACGTTATTTTAGTGTCAAAGCCCTCCGTGTCAGTATCCACCCTCACATCCTCTACAAGCCCGCATCCTTCCAAGCCCACCCATTCTACATATTCCCCTCTTCAGCATCCCTCCACTTAATATCCCCCCTTTCTGCATTCCCACCCCACTCTCTCCAACCTTCCCCCCATTCCCCCTCTCGGAATGACCTTCATCCCAACTCTTCTTGGGTTCCCCCCTCCTCTCGCCCCTCCCCCTCTCATGTTCCCCTCATCTCACCCCCCCCTCATCTCGCACCCCCCTCTCGGGTTCCCCTAGTCTCGCCTCCCCCCCCTCTTGGGTTCCCCTCGTTTCACCCCCCCCCCTCTTGGGTTCCCCTCATCTCACCCCCCCCCCCCCCTCTCGGGTTCCCCTCGTCTCATTCCCTCTCGGGTTCCCCCTCATGTGTTCCCCCTCATTCCGCCCCCTCCCTCATTTCAGATGCCACCACAGTAGACTCCACTAACGAGAATATCCAATGCCTCAATTCTATTTCCTTACAAATCTTGTGTACCCAACCCCTCACTCTCTGTACACACCCTTGCCAGTCATACCCAACTGCTCCTGGACTCGGTCTTTTGCACCTGAGAACAAAGTTCCACATTCTCTTTCATTTTTCTACCCTTGATAAACATCCCACTACACCCACTCCAACCCCAAGCCTTCCACTTCCAAATGTCAAGTTTTAATTCCGAGAGGTTCCTCCTATATCCATGCTGTCCACCCATGCATCCTTTCCTGCCCCCATGCCCTCTCACACCCATTGTTTATTGAGGTCTCCCTCTATTTTGCCTTTCAACTACGCTATTGGTGTCCCACCCCCTCTCTCCTTTTGGCCTGTTGTCCTGATCCATGCAGTGTTCTCGCTTTTCCACAAGCCTGGATTCTGTATAGAAAAAAAAGAAAAGTGAACCCGACATGACTGCATGCCAATGTCTAAACTGTGTAAGAGTCTTACTTATCCCAATCTTCAGTCACTTTTTCAAAATGTTTCTCTAACTTCAAGTCTTGCTCAAAATTAGCCTAGAACTATGATGAGATAATGACACTGTACAATTTATTCCTTGTAGCTCCTCAATACCCATCGGCCAAAACCCAGGAAAGGTTCATGAAATTCCCTTTCAAAACTTTTAGTGGAATCCTGTACACTACCTGAAATCCAGCAAGTATATGCAAACCCTGCACTGAAGGACAGGGGCTACTCACCTGCACTTGAGTTGCTGAGATTCACATCTGGTACATATGTCGGGTATTGCAAAGGTTCATCATCACCTGGGAAGTACTGTGAAAGAACATGGGGGGGGGAAATAAAAATAAAAACACGAAGCCAACGCATAATGGCAATGACGTAACAGTCCGAATATAAACTTATACATGTACTTGGGTTACATTTAAGTACCTTTACACTTACAAAGAAATTCCTTAAAGGATGAAAGAACCAACATACGTTTTTTTAGTTTATGACACTACAAATATACCAGCCAAACTCCACCAGTGAATAAGCAGAAAAGATAACTTGTGATAATAGTAATAACAACAAGCGGTCATAGACCTGTACAGGTGTCCATGCTCAACGTCATCCCGGTTAACGTTGTTTCGTTAAAACGTCTAATAATTAGATACCAAGGCTTCAAATAACGTTGTAATTATTTACCCTTAATTCGCTATTATGTCGTCGAGATAAATTTATCATTTATGAGATAAATTGATCCATTCAACTTCGTTTCACTTAACGACATGAGCCTGGTGTTGGCTTCATGGTTAGCATGCTGGCTTGGGTTCCTAGGTTCTTGAGTTGAATCCTAGTCGATCGTTGAATTAACGCCAGAGGGGTTGACTCAGCCAGTCATCCTTCTGAGGTCGGCAAACTGAGTACCAGCTCACTGGTAATTGGGGCACTGCATCAGTGGCGCAAACGCACGTCCAGAAAAATGATGCAAACCAGCAGCCACAGGCTGCATACGAAACAACAACAACAACAACAACTTAACGTCGTGGTTTTCAAGAACGTAACCACGACATTAATCGTTCACCAAGTGTACTTGCAAAATCAGTCGCTTTGACTGTGCCCTTTGGACCTCAAAAACAATAGGCTTCAAGCATTTGAGTGGTGAACTAATTCAGTGACCCAATATGCAAATTAAGTTCAAATTCCAAGTTAATTGGATGAAAATAAAATATTTGTGACCTTGACCTTTTGAACTCAAAGCAATAGGCTTCTATATTTTGATTGGTGAACCAATTCAATGACCTAATATGCAAATTCTGTTCAAATTTCAAGTGAATTGGATGAAAAGTGACCATTATATATGGCGTTGAACTTTGACCTTACAATCAATCAGCTTCGAGCCATTGATTAGTTCAACCAGGTGGTTAAGTTTCATGAAGATCGGTGTAGAATTGCGACCTGGAGGTGATTGTCATACTAACATAGACAGAATAAAAGAGTAGACCAACCAATATACTTGTGAATCTTTGATTTCACAAGTAAAAGTAATAATACAAGCGTTACGCCGAGGTCCCCCGTCGGTGAAGTGATGTGAGTTGACAAAGTGGAAGACGCAGAAAATATGCTATGATATGATATTTCGCTCACAAGGTTCAGACATACATGGAGGCGGCCATCTTGGATTTTGACGTGGCGACCCAATTTTCAATAGCGTTCTTCCTTATGCCTAGATACACCCACACGCCAGATTAGAAGTTGGTACTTCGCTTATTTTTCGCGATATTTCGCTCACAAGGTTCAGACATATATATGGTGGCGGCCATCTTGTATTTTTACGTGGCGACCCAATTTTCAATAGCGTTCTTCCTTATGCCGAGATACACCCACACACCAGATTAGAAGTTGGTACTTCACTTATTTTTCAAGATATTCATCTCACAAGGTTCAGACATACATGGCGGCGGCCATCTTGGATTTTGACGTGGCGACCCAATTTTCAATATCGTTCTTCCTTATGCCTAGATACACCCACGCACCAGATTAGAAGTTGGTACTTCGCTTATTTTTCAAGATATTCATCTCACAAGGTTCAGACATACATGGGATCAGACATACATGGCGGCGGCTATCTTGGATTTTGACGTGGGTTGCACCCACACACTAAATTTGAATGCGGTCCTTCGCTTACGCACGCACGGACGGACGGACGGACGGAGGGGAAAGCCATAGTCCCCCTTTCGCTACGCTGTGCGACGGGGGACAATAAAAATAATAGGGCACCAGCAAGGATGGCTTGGTCCAATAATAATAATAATAATAATAATAATAATAATAATAATAATAATAATAATAACCACAGTTGCTAGCAACTATAAAGGCTTCTTATCAGTAACACCAAACATCGATAGAAGGAACCATGAGACACCTTCAAATTTAGAATATTATGAAACTGGCATAACTACAATGTGAGGCGATTCATCAAGGTGAGGCTTACGATGAAAATCCGTCCTTTAAGGTTTCATCAAACTGGTCCCTGGAGAAGATCTTGGAATTATTATTTTTCAATTCATAAATCCAAAAGCCTGTTTGTCCTGTCAAAACATGTTTTAGCCTTTTGATTGCCAAGGAAAGCATGACAGGACACTTCTGAAATGAGCATTTCATAAAATAACAATTTTGGAAACAACCATTAAAAAGCTGTTTTTCTTTTGATGAAATACAATCTTATTGATATGGATGGCATATTGGTTGCTCAGGGAGAATACAAGGGGATATGGTCACAAATGTTCCAATCATAATCGCTATAGCCTATATTATACCAGCTTTAGCCATCAAAATCCATCAACTTCCCAAAGTCAAAAAATGACCGATTTTGATTGGCCCGTTCTGGCCACTATATGTTAGAGATATTGCTCCTTTACAAGTCTGAAGCACCCAGACCCATTGATGGCGTGTATGCCGAGTATCAGATCAATCGCATCAGCAGTTCCGAAGACGCTCATTAAAAGGATGCTGTAATGAAATTTTTGAAAATTTTTTGTTGTTGAGATGAAGATATATACTGAAGGTAATAAACAAAGAACCGTGTGGCATTTCTCGAATTATTTGAGACAAACGAGTGAAAAGGTCAAGTTCGTTGGATGCACCTCTGAAAGAAAATCAATAAGGAAAGCAGCTCTTGCACTCTGGAGGTGAACCAATTCAGAAATAATTCAGCAGACTATACGCACACTTACTTGCCACTCGTGTGGAATGACTGACCGGATAGCTTCATCCGACTCAGAAAATGAATTGAACACTTTTATTTGATGAAAGTTTATCAGATTCTGGGGATGATGATAATGTTGATGTATTAAAAATGGGAATAATGAAATGCTTGGGAATAAAAATACCTTGTTTATGGGATGGCAACGTTTTGTTTTTATGCCTTTGCCGACAGTCACCGGAGGCATTATGTTTTCAGGTTGTCCGTCCGGTTGTCCTTCGTGGTAGGTTTTCGTTACCGCGACAACTTGTGAACCAGCGATGGGATTCTGACCAAATTTGGTACTTATGTAGAATGATATAAAGATGAACTGATTAGATTTTTGGGTCAAGAGGTCAAAGGTCAAAGTCTGTAATAGGTCTATACTCTATAACTTGAGAACGGCTCAAGGGATCCAATTCAAACTTGGTGCACGTATGTATAATGATGTAAGGATTAACTGATTAGATTTTGGGGTTCTGATGTCAAAGGTCAGAGGTCATGTCAGGTAAAAATGTGATAACTTGAGAACAGCTGAATAGATTTAAAGCAAGCTTGGTAC
>NC_136263.1:67700100-67735100 GCF_964187855.1 Myxine glutinosa
GAGTCTGATTGATTGAGTGTGGACAGGTGTCTTTTATGCAGATAACGAGTTCAAACAGGTGCAGTTCATACAGGTAATGAGTGGAGAATGGGAGGGCTTCTTAAAGAAAAAACTAACAGGTCTGTGAGAGCCGGAATTCTTACTGGTTGGTAGGTGATCAAATACTTATTTCATGCAATAAAATGCAAAATTAATTACTTAAAAATCATACAATGTGATTTTCAGGATTTTTGTTTTAGATTCCGTCTTTCACAGTTGAAGTGTACCTATGATAAAAATTACAGACGTCTACGTGCTTTGTAAGTGGGAAAACCTGCAAAATCGGCAGTGTATCAAATACTTGTTCTCCCCTCTGTATATATATATATATATATATATATATATATATATATATATATATATATATATATATATATATATATATATATATATATATATATATATATATATATATATATATATATGTATTGTTTTGTGTGTGTATATTCAAAAACAAATTCATGTAGTGTGTGTGTGTGTATATCTACATATATATATCTACATATATATATATCTATATATATACATATACATATACACACTTCATGACCAAAAGTATGTGCCTGAACATCGAACATCTCATTCCAAAATCATGGGCATCAATATGGAGTTAGTCCCCCCCTTTGCTGCGATAACAGCCTCCACTCTTCTGGGAAGGCTTTCAACTAGATGTTGGAACATTGCTGTGGGGATTTGCTTCCATTCAGCCACAAGAGCACGAGTGAGGTCAGGCACTGATGTTGGGCAATTAGGCCTGGCCCGCAGTCGGCGTTCCAATTCATCTCAAAGGTGTTCGATGGGGTTGAGATTAGGGCTCTATGCAGGCCAGTCAAGTTCTTCCACACCGATCTCGACAAACCATTTCTGTATGGACCTCGCTTTGTGCACGGAGCCATTGTCATGCTGAAACAGGAAAGGGCCTTCCCCAAACTGTTGCCACAAAGTTGGAAGCACACAATCATCTAGAATGTCATTGTATGCTGTAACGTTAAGATTTCCCTTCACTGGAACTCAAGGGCCTAGCCCAAACCATGAAAAACAGCCCCAGACCGTTATTCCTCAAACACCAAACATTACAGTTGGCACTATGCATTCGGGAAGGTAGCATTCTCCTGGCATCCGCCAAACCCAGATTCGTCCGTCAGACTGCCAGATGGTGAAGCGCGATTCATCACTCCAGAGAACGCGTTTCCACTACTCCAGAGTCCAATGGCGGCGAACTTTACACCACTTCAACCGACGCTTGGCATTGCGCATGGTGATCTTAGGCTTGTGTGCGGCTGCTCGGCCATGGAAACCCATTTTATGAAGCTCCCGACGAACAGTTGTTGTGCTGACGTTGCTTCCAGAGGCAATTTGGAACTCGGTAGTGAGTGTTGCAACCGAGGACAGACGATTTTTACGCGCTACGTGCTTCAGCACTCAGCGGCCCCGTTCTGTGAGCTTGTGTGGCCTACCACTTCGCGGCTGAGCTGTTGTTGCTCCTAGACGTTTCCACTTCACAATAACAGCACTTACAGTTGACCGGAGCAGCTCTTGCAGGGCAGAAATTTGACGAACTGATTTGTTGGAAAGATGGCATCCTCTGACGGTGCCACGTTGAAAGTCACTGAGCTCTTCAGTACGGCCCATTCTACTGCCAATGTTTGTCTATGGAGATTGCATGGCTGTGTGCTTGATTTTATATACCAGTCAGCAATAGGCGTGACTGAAACCACCGAATCCACTAATTATAAGGGGTGTCCGCATACTTTTGGTCATGTAGTGTAAGTGTATATATATATATATACGATGTCAACGACGGGGGTCCAAAGAGGTCTCACCTGAAATGAGCAATTTCCTTTGGAGTGTGTATTGATAGAAACGGGATTTCAGTGTAAATATTCAGTGAGCAGATGTCGCAATGGGTAAAGTAGGTAACCTCGACAACCTCATTCCATTCTATCAGTGAAGATTTCCAATCAATGCTTGTTACCCTCACTTTCATCCTTCGTCAACACATGACCAAGCCATCTCAACCTGTTTCTCTTCACAGCATCAATCACAGGCTCTATTCCCATCATCTTTCGCAATTCATCATTTGTCTTCCTCTCTCTCAACGATACTCCACACATCTACCGAACCATTCACATTTCCACCCTTTCCAGCCTTCGTTGCTGCTCTACGTTCATTACCCATGTCTCGCTCCCATAAATCATAAAACTTCTCACACATGCAGCATACACCTTTCCCTTCAGCTTCAATGACACTCCCATCCTCATCAGCATGCCATTCAGTTCCCAAAACTTCTTCCATGCACATCTCACTCCAGCAACCGTTGCCGAGTCTGTTCCACCTTCTCCATTCAACATCTCTCCTAGGTAGCAAAATGTTTTCACACCTTCCAGTTTCATGCCATCTCCAAGATCCAACTCAACATTTCGTCCATCTGCAGCTCCCTCTGTGTACACCTTACACTTGAATGTAGCTGCCACACTGGTTAATGACCCTCTCAGACCACTACATTTTGATGAACCCACTCTGCGCACATGGTACATTGAATGGAGTTCACTCTGACACCCTTCCTGCACACAGCACACGGCCACTTCCCAGATCTTTCCACCTCACCACATGCTTTACCACTTGCCATCACTTTCGTTTTTCCCGATATTCACCTTCAGACCTTTTGTCTCCATACATTCCTTCCACTTGTTCATCTTCTTCTTCAGTCCATCCATACTTTCCGCAATCAACAACAGATCATCTGCATACAACAACTCCCACGGTAAACCCTCCTTTACATTCCGAGCCAGCACCTCCATCACAGCTACAAATAGTAGTGGACTAAATACTGACCCATAATGCACTCCCACCTTCACCTTAACCAAACTCACCACTGTTCCCACCCTTGGTCCTGACAGCTTGGTCCTCACAGCACGCTCTCTCGTACATTGCCATTTGGAGAGGAAGTCTCGCGAGATCACGGCGAGGTCACGTCTTTTCGAAGCTGCTCCATGCGCTCACGCTTTCGAAGCTAAGTGATATTTCTCAATCGTGTTTTTGTCGAGACTGTATCTATCCTTCGGTGTATGTACCTATAGCGTATCTTTTGGAAAATTTTCGGTGCTAATTTTTCGTACATGTATACACAATCGTCGGTTAATGGTATCGAGTATTCTGCGGCCTAGTACTCGTAGGCTTGGACTACCGTACCGTCTCCGACGTTGTGGTTTGTTTTTCTCTCAGCGATTCGTCGAATGCGCTGAAATTATTTTCGTTCACTGTTTCGTCCCAGTCGTTCACCCCGTACCTCCTTGTTTAATATCTGTACTCACAAAAAAAAAAAAAAAAAAAAAACCCCAAAAAAATATTTCCTTCCCAGGTCTTATTCGTTTATTTGTTCTTTTTGTTCGTTCGTTCTTCGGTCGCAATCACGCGGTTAGAAATGTATAATCTCTCCCCTGAACAACTATTTTCTCTCATATATTATAACACCCTTTTCTTCTTTTCCTACAAAAGGATGCTTTCGTCTTGCTCACCAAATCTATTCATTCCAAAAAATATATATAATACCATCTCTTACAGTTCCTCCTTTCTACATTCCCTAAACTATCCAGAACTCCATCCCTCCTCCAGTGTCCTCAAACGTATTTTTGACTCGAAGGTCTCAAACTCATTTTGCAAAAATTGTTCGTTTCCCATGAATCATACACTTTTCAAAATCCAATCTCACCCCTCCCCTCCAAATCCTCCCCATCACCCATCCCTTTCAAATCTCCCCCCTTGCCCCTTCCCTCCCCTCCCTCCTAAACTCCCCCCACACCCCTCCCCTCTGAGACTCTCCCTCGCTCCTCCCCTCCTAGACTCCCCTCTCACCCCTCCTCCTCAAAGCATCCTCCCTGCTTCTTCCTCCTTCCAACTTTCACCTTCATCTCCCCAAACCTTCTGCCTTGCTCTTCCCCCTCCTCAAATAACACCTCACTGTGCCTCACCCAATCTCCATCAAGCCTTTTGTCCGCCCCATTCTTCCCTTTCTCCAAGCTATTCTGAAATCTCTGACACACCTTCAACAGCTCTCCCTACCTCTTCCTCCTCTTCCACATCTTACCCTACCCCTCCCCCCCCTGTTCTGGACCCGATGCCCCCCCTTCCTCTTCATTAACGGTATGGACCTCAAACATCCGGGGCCTTCGCTCAAACTTGACTGACCTCTCCATACAGGTTGCTTCTGACAAACCAGATGTGATCTGCTTAACAGAAACTTTCCTCCTTCATGATGTCTCTGATGCCTTGGTATCTCTCCCAGGTTACTCCCTCCTCCGGTATGATAGACCTGAGCCTCGTCCTGGAGGTGGGGTTGCTATCTTCATAAAAAACTCTTCCTCACTCGCCCTCCACTGCCCTCTCTCCACCTCACCCCCAGGAATACCTTTGGCTACGGCTTCCCCTTCGCTCCCACCTTTTGTTCATATGTGTGTTGTACCGTCCACCAATCAGCGATGACTCCATCTACATCTCACTGTCTGATAATATGGACCAACTTCTATCTACCCATCCCAACTCTCTCTTCCTCATATGTGGTGATTTCAATTGTCACCATGCCAGTTGGCTGGGTGTGGGTACCTCTCTCACCAGCCATGGCTCTTCAGCAAAGGACTTCTGCAACTCACTGGGACTTTTTTTTTTTTGTATACAATATCGAGGCTCGTGAAAGAGCGAAGCTGACTGACACAATCTGTCAATTTCCCGACCCGGATCTCAGTCAACGGAGCATCTTCTCTTCTGGATTTGGTTATGACAAACTTCCCTGAAAATGTCTGCTGCTCTTCTTCTGCTCCAATCGGCTCATCTGATCATGTGCTTGTCAAAGTGGACATCTCTCTGACCATTCTCAGAGAGCCTCCTCAGCGTCGACGAGTCTGGCATTTCACTCAGGCCAACCGGCACGGTCTTCAAGCAGCCATCAATCATCTGGACTGGTCTCCCATCTCTACCGCCTCTGACATCAACTCATCCTGGGAATTCTTTCAAAGTAAATTGCTCTCTCTCATGCACAGATTTATACCATCTCGTCTTCAGTTGTCATACCCTTCCTCCCGTCCATGGTACACGGAATCTTGTGGTGAGGCTGTTGCCCTGAAACAACTTGCTTTCGTCTCCTGGAAAGCAAATCCAACGGAAGGAAATCTCATTTCCTTTCACAAAGCCCGAAACAAGTGTGTGTCCACCCTCAGGAGAGCCAGGAAACAATATCTCACCATTCTCAAGACCGAACTCTCTTATCTGTCTCCCTCTTCCAAATCCTGGTGGCGTCTGGTCAAATCTGTTTCTGGTGTTTGTTCCCCCTCCAGCCCCTCCCTCACCTCAAACGGCTTAACGGCTGACTCCGCACGTGAAAAAGCTGAATGCCTCAACTCTGTGTTTGCCTCTAAATCTTGTGTCCCAAACCCATCCCTCTCTGTACCCACCGTACCCAGTCGTACCCAGCTGCTCCTGGACTCTGTGTCCTTTCCTCCTGACAAGGTGGAAAAGTTTCTGTCAACCCTTGACTCTGATTCTGCAACTGGTCCTGGCGGCATCAGCCCACGGGTCCTAAAATCATGTTCTTCTGCACTTTCACTCCCTCTTTCTGTTCTCTTCACCCTCTCTTTTGCTCAAGGTCATCTGCCATCTGCTTGGAAATCAGCCAACATCACCGCTTTGCACAAAAAAGGTGCAAAAACAGATCCCAGCAACTACAGACCAATCAGCCTTCTCCCAATTATCAGCAAAGTCATGGAATCCATCATTGCTTCAGATATTAAATCTTTCCTCTTCTCCAATGGCTTGATCTCTGATCATCAATTTGGTTTCAGACCTGGTCACTCTACTCTGGACATGCTGCTTCTGCTTTCTCAACAATGGATGGAGGTCCTCAACGCCAAACAGGAAATTAGAGCTGTCTCCCTTGACATTTCACGTGCCTTCGATACGGTCTGGCACCCTGCTCTGCTCTCCAAACTCTCCTCCTTTGGTATCCATGGAAATCTCCACGCATGGCTGGCGGACTTCCTCTCTGGTCGTAGTCAACGTGTGGCCCTGAATGGCCTTCTCTCATCTCCTCTTCCTGTTCAGGCTGGAGTTCCCCAAGGTAGTGTTCTGGGCCCTGTGCTTTTTCTGGTCTTCATCAATGATCTCTCTGACTCTCTTGAAAATCCTCTCTATCTCTTTGCCGACGACTCTACTCTCTGTCGCTCCATTCCTCATCCCTCAGATCGGCAGTCTGCAGCCTCCTCACTCTCTGCAGACCTGGACAAAATCACAGACTGGTCAAACAAGTGGAACATGTCTTTCAATCCTGACAAATCTCACACTCTTACAATGTCTCTCTGAAAGGACCGACTGGACAACCCTCCCATCTACTTTCTCAACAATCCTCTCCAAGAAGTTCTGTCGCTCAAGCTTTTGGGTCTCACTATCTGCCATGATCTTTCTTGGGAAAACCACATTTCCAAGCTGGCCTCCAAAGCCAGTCGCCGACTGGGCATCCTCCGTCGTGCGAAGTCCTTCCTTGGCACACCTGAGCTCCTCACCACATACAAGGCTTTCATCCGCAGCTCAATGGAATACTGTTCCCCCCTCTGGGCTGGTGCTCCTGCCTCACACCTTGCTCGGCTTCACGCTGTTGAGGCCAAAGCTTTCAGAATCATTGGAATCTCCTACGATGTAGTCAACGCCGAGGGCCTTTCACTCACTCACCGCAGGCAGGTTGGTGGTCTTTCTGTCTTCTACCGACTCCTCTCCGGCCTTGCTCCCCCAGCTCTCTCTGTGCTCTGTCCCCCCAATATTCCTTCAGGTCGCACAAGATCTGCCTGCAACCCTCTTCTGGTTAAACTGCCAAAGTCTAGGCTCTCTGCTCACCTTCACTCTTTCATTCCCCTTTTCTCCCACCTCTGGAACAAACTCCCCCACTCCCTTCAATCCCACTCCTCCCTCCAGGTCTTTAAAACAGCTGTTCACCACCATCTCTTATCTTCCCCCATCGAAAACCTTGATCTTTTCTATCCCCGGTAATTCACCCCAGAGTCCTTGCAGTGTTCATATTTTTTAATCCTCTCCCACCTCCCCCCAAGTCCTCCTGATGTCCCTGCTCTCAAATGTTGTGTTTGTGTCCTTCCCCCTCTCTTTTGTGTCCTTCCCCCTCTCTCCCCATCTTGTCTACCGCTCCCCTTGTTTTTTGTGTTTTGTGTGTCGGTTTGTCTTTTTGTGTGATTAATGTTAGCTCTTTCACGAGCCTCGATCTTGTATACAAAAAAAAAAAAAAAATCACTACTCTGATCAACCATTCCTCCACTCCGAACTTCCTCAATGCCCATGTCACGACTTCGCGTGGAACCCGATCGAATGCTTTCTCCAGATCAACAAACCCAAGAAACAACTTCTTCCTCTTCTCCATGTACTTCTCCTGCAACTGCCTTACAATAAAAAGCACGAGAGTGAGGGTGATATTATGAAAGCTGAGCTGGGAAACAGATTTTGGCACGTTTTAGGTCTAACGCCTTACGGAAGATCACCAAAGCTCTTTCCATACCAACCGACCACCTCCAGACACCTATTCCTCCACATTGTTTCTTCAGCCCAAACCTTCCCCCTCCCTCTATACTGCCCAAAGCTTTGATTTCATCAATTTTCCATTGCATTTCATTCTGGTTTCCCATTCGATGATCCATAGATCAGTAGTTTCAGTTTCACTTTTCAACATCAGTTTTGCTTTGAGATATCAGTTTACATTTGCATTGTAACTTGTGATGCGACATGAATTGTGCACAGAAAAGGTCGTCCAAACCGATTTTGGGAGGAAATTTTTAACAATTATTTAAGGGGTCTAAAGTTTTTTTTTCTTAGGGTCATGAAGGGGACGAAAGTGTTTAAATAATCAAGGCTCTTTGAAGGGCCAAATAGGGTCTAAAGGTGTCTAAGGACGAAAGAGCAAAAGGGTCAAAAGTGTTCAAATGGTCTAAAATTGTCAAAAGGATCTTGAATTAGCCAAAGCATCTTGTTGGATGTTGGACATATGTTGTGTGCAGGAGACGAGATGGAAGGGAAGTGGTGTGAGAATGGTGAAAGGCAGGCAGGGACAGAAATACAAGTTTGTGTGGCAAGGGTGCCCGGAAGGTGTGCATGGTGTTGGTGTCCTGTTTTCTGATGAGTTTGTAGACAGTGTGGTGAGTGTGACTGGAGTGAGTGAAAGGTTGATGATGGTGAAAATGATTGGAAAGCTCTTGGTGAACGTCATCTCGGGATATGCTCTGCAGGTCGGGCGGAGCGATGAAGAGAAGGACAAGTTCTGGTGTGCGATAGAGAAGCTGATGGAAAACGTGAAAGATAAGGAAGTTGTTGTGGTAGGAGGAGACCTAAATGGACATGTGGGAAGGAGTATGGATGGTTTTGACTGAGTTCATGGGGGTTACGGATTTGGTGTGAGGAATGGAGAAGGTGAAAGGATTTTGGATTTTGCTGATGGAGCTGGTTTGTTGATTTGTAATACTCAGTTCCAGAAAGAGGATAATAAGCTTGTTACATACACGTCAGGTGGGTCGACAACAACCGTTGACTACCTGATGGTGCGTAGGAGAGATAGGGGGCACCTCCGGGACACAAAGGTGATCCCGGGGGAGGAGGCTGTTTCACAGCACCATTTGGTTGTCTGCGACACAGGGGTGAAAGGTGCGAGGAGAGCTCAGCGGGTGAAGTACCAACCGAGAATGAAGGTGTGGAGGTTGAAAGAGGTGACAGTGATGGAGGCATTAAAAGAGAGGCTGAGTATGGCAGAGGATGATGTGGTTGAGCTTGAAAGTGGTTGGATGTCAATGAAAGATAGTCTGTTGGGAGCCGTTGGTGAGGTATGTGGATGGACTAAAGGACCACCGAGGCACTCGGAAACATGGTGGTTGAACGATGAAGTTGGAAAGAGGATTGACGAGAAGAGGAAGAAGTTCAAGGAGTGGCAGAAGGCGAAGGGTATGGGGGCAGAAAAGGCAGAACATGAAAGTTATAAGGCAGCCAAGAAGGCTGCAAAGAAAGAGGTAGCAAAGGCGCAGGAGGGCATGTAAGAAAATGTTCGGAGAACGCTTGGATTTGGAAGAGGGTCTGAGAGCGGGATTCAGGATTGCAAAGCAGATAGCGAAAGAGAGGTGTGATGTGATCGGGGTGAGTTGCTTGAAGGATGAAGTGGGACAAATCGTTGTGGACCCAGATGGAATTAAAGGAAGATGAAAGAGATATATGGAAATGCTGTTGAATGCAGAGAATGAATGGGATGGCAACATCGAGAGTAACCCAGTTTTTGGACCAGCAGAGAAGATAACTGAGAAGGAAGTTGAGGAAGCGATGAAAGCAATGAAGAGTAGAAAAGCAGGAGGGCCGACGGGAGTTGTGGGAGATATGTTGAAGGCAGCGGGAAGTTAAGGAGTGAAGAGAATGACAGGGATCTGCAATCTGGTGGTGAAAAAAGGCCGCATTCCAGTGGATTGGGAACTGAGTACCCTCATCCCTCTATACAAGGGGAAAGGTGACCCTCTGGACTGTCATAGAGCGATAAAGTTATTGGAGCATGGAATTGAGGTATTGGAAAGGGTGTAGGAGGAGGAGGATAAGGAAGAAAGTGAAGATCGACGAAATGCAGTTTGGATTTATGCCAGGAACAGGAACGACAGACGCGCTTGTTATTGTAAGGCAGTTGCAGGAGAAGTACATGGAGAAGAGGAAGAAGTTGTTTCTTGGGTTTGTGATCTGGAGAAAGCATTCGATAGGGTTCCACGCGAAGTTGTGACATGGGCATTGAGGAAGTTCGGAGTGGAGGAATGGTTGATCAGTCATGATGGCTATGTACAAAAGAGCACGCACAGCTGTAAGGACGAAGGACAGTGGTGAGATTGAGATGAAGGTGGGAGTGCATCAGGGGTCAGTATTAAGTCCACTACTATTTGTAGCTGTGATGGAGGTGCTGGCTCGGAATGTAAAGGAGGGTTTACCGTGGGAGTTGTTGTATGCAGATGATCTGGTGTTGATTGCGGAAAGTATGGATGTCCTGAAGGAGAAGATTAACAAGTGGAAGGAATGTATGGAGACAAAAGGTCTGAAGGTGAATATTGGAAAAACTAAGGTGATTGCAAGGGGTAAAGCATGTGGTGAAGTGGAAAGAACTGGGAAGTGGCCGTGTGCTGTGTGCAGGAAGGGTGTCGGAGTGATCTCCATTCAATGTACAATGTGCGCTGAGTGGGTTCATCAAAAATGTAGTGGTCTGAGAGGGTCATTATCTAGTATGGCAGCCACATTCAAGTGGAAGGTGTGCACAGAGGGAGCTGCAGATGGAGGAAATGTTGAGTTGGATCTTGGAGACGTCATGAAGCTGGAAGGTGTCAAAACATTTTGCTACCGAGGAGACATGCTTAATGCAGAAGGTGGATCAGACTCGGCAACGGTTGCTGGAGTGAGATGTGCATGAAAGAAGATTCGGGAACTGAGTGGCGTGCTGACGAAAAGGAGTGTCGTTGAAGCTGAAGGTCAAGGTGTATGCTGCATGTGTGAGAAGTGTTGTGATTTATGGGAGCGAGACATTCAGTCACGTGAAAAAGTAAGTACACCCCATGTAAAGTTTTGACTTTTTCCAACATATTTCAACATACAGCTATTTGATCTTCATTTCAACAATATTGATAGATAGAGGTGATATAATATAACAAATATCATGAAACATTTACATTTTGTAGTCCATTGTATAATTTAAATAAACATAAATGCAAATTTTGCATGTGGAAAAAGCAAGTACCCGCAAGAAAAAGTAAGGCCCGCAAGGCTAACCCCCGCTCTCGCAGGGAAAATGGCCTTAAAATGCCTGTTGTTGTTGTTTTGTTGTATATTAAAGAACAAGTATAAATCGTTGCGAAAGCCGGTTCGAAATACTAGCAAATGTACCTGTATATCATGCAAGAAATAGGGAGGGAGCTAGGGACAAGGGATAAATGCAAAGTATACATCAAGGTTTATTCTCAAAAATGTTAAAGGTTTAAGATGCGATGCCCATTTTTTCTTAAGTTAGAACACTTCCTTCTCTATGGTTTTGTCAGTTGTGCCTTGCAGGATTGACGAGGCTTTCGTCTTTCGACACTCCACTGACACCTTCCATAAATTCAACAGTGTTGCATACACAAGGCAATTTGGCCTCAGGTGATATGTACAAAATTTAATAATTGGTTGCCTATATTCTTTTGCAGAAAAAATTGGGGTGGTGTGCGCTAATATAGCAATTTGACAATTACATAGGGATGCTCGTCCCTCCTCCCACTCCCCCGCTCCCTCCAACTACACCCCAATGCTCAATGGTGGATCCATGCCTAAGTGTGATGCAAGCTCAGGATTCAATCCTTTAGTGAGATGATGAGCACTTACCGTTATGTACAGCCCACATGATACGAAAGGCTGGACCTCCAATCTCATCAAAGGGTTTCCTCCGAGTTATCACTTCCCAAAGGATGATACCCCAACTGAACACATCACATTTCTCGCTGTAGTTGCTGCCTAAGAAGTTGAAAAGAGACAGAAGCAGCTCCATTATCCAATACAGGAGACCTTCCTGGTTTATTCCTCACCATTTTCATCTCCGATATTAGCTCAGAGTAACCCCCAGTCTGCCACTGCTGTTCACATCGATTGATATCCTTTATAAACGGAGTATTAAAAAAATAAAAAAGGATGTGCACACCTTCAAAAACCTCCGGTGCCATCCATGCGGCACTGCCTTTGTTGTTGGTCATGTGGGTTTGGATGTCGCAGGCCGTGCCAAAGTCGCAAATCTTGAGCACGCGTCCGTCATCCACAAGAAGAAGGCTGTGGCATAATTCAAAACCACACTCAGGTCACGCACAACGGGACGACACACTCAGTGAGGATTACAATTTAAAACTATCAAACAAAGCATTTCATTTGTCTGGATGAATTAAACGGTTTGAAGATGCAAACATGACACTAGTCATGTCATGAGATACAAGCATGTAAAATATTGCATTTGTAGGCTATGTTGTTACTGTTTCCCTGGTGAGCAAAATTTTTTTTTAACAGTAATGCAAAACTTTGACATTCCTTTGAATGTCATACAAAGGGCATGTGGAATTTTTTTTTTTTTTTCTGTTAATGGAAATCTATGTTTTACAAAACCATTTACTGTACCTAAAGAGTCTACACCCCTTTTTAAAATTTCACCTTTTGTTGCCTTATAACCTGGAATAAAAATGCAATAAAGCAGACTTTTTCCACCTTTATTTAAACATTGTAACCCACAACTTCCAAGTGAAAAAAAAAATTCTACAAATTTCAGAAAATTAATTAAAAATACAAAAATAGAATATCTTGGTTGGATAAGTGTCCACCCCCCTGATAAGAGCAATTGTAAACTCGCTCAGGTGTAACCAATCACTTTCAAAATCACACACCAAATTAATTGGCCTCCACCTGTGTTAAATCATAGTGATTCTGAATATTTCAAAATAAAATCAGCAGTTCCTGTAGGTTTCCTCTGCTGGGTCATGCATTTCACAGCAAAGACTCAACCATGAGCACCAAGGAGCTTTCAAAAGACCTCTGGGATAAAGTTGTGGAAAGGCACAGATCATGGGATGGGTATAAAAATATTTCAAAGGCCTGGAATATCCTTTGGAGCAAAGTCAAGACAATAATTAAGAAGTGGAAGACGTATGGTACCACCAAGACCCTGCCTAGATCAGGCCGTCCATCCAAACTGGATGACCAAGCAAGGAGGAGACTGATCAGAGCCACCAAGAGGCCAATGGCAACTTTGAAAGAGCTACAGGCATTTATGGCAAAGATCGGTCACTGCATGCATGTGACAACAATATCCCCAGCCTCCACCATGGCCTTTCAGTAGGGTGGCAAGAAAGAAGGAATTACATTTGAGGTATGCAAAAATCCACTCCAGAGATTCTGAAGATATGTGGCAAAAAGTTTTGTAGTCTGATGAAACCAAGATTGCTCTTTTTGGCCTAAATGTAAACGTTATGTTTTGTACAAACCCAACACAGCACATCACCTAAAAACACCATCCCTACTGTGAAGCATGGTATGGCAGCATCATGTTATGGGGATGTTCATCATCAGCAGGGACTGAGGGACTTGTCAGGATAGAAGGGAAAATGGATGGAGCAAAATACAGAAACATCCAAGAGGAAAACCTGCTGCTCTCTGCAAGAAAGCTCAAATTGGGACGGAAGTTCACCTTTCAGCATGACAATGACCCGAAGCACACAGCCAACGCTACACTGGAGTGGCTAAGGAACAAAAACATAAATGTCCTTGAATGGCCCAGTCAGAGCCCTGACATAAATCCAATCGAAAATCTGTGGCATGACTTGAAGATTGCTGTCCATCAATCCTCCCCACACTACTTGACTGAAGTTGAACAGTTTTGTACAGAAGAATGGGCAAATATGGACCAATCAAGGTGCGCAAAGCAAAGTTGGTAGAGACCTATTCCAACAGACTCACAGCCGTAATTGCTGTCAAAGGTGCTTCCACCAAGTATTAACTCAGGAGACACTTATCCAAACAAAATAATCCAGTTTTGTATTTTTAATTAATTTTCTGAAATTTGTAGAATTTGTTTTTCACTTGGAAGTTGTGGGTTATGATGTGTAAATAAAGGTGGAAAAAGAATGGTTTAATGCAATTTAATTCCAGGCTACAAGGCAACAAAAGGTGAAAAATTTCAAAGCTGGTATAGACTTCCTATAGGTACTGTATGTTCTTCGCAATAAGCACAGGTAAAAAGTATAATCTACATTCTCTTACGCTGTCGGATGATTTCCAAAGTAATTGGCTTTGCTCCCATACCCCCACTCCCCTCCCCGAGTAGTGGTTACGTTAAAGATCCCATGGTGTCCTCCAAGAAAAGTATGCCAGGTATCGTCGGCACCCTGGCCAAGTTACAAATCCCTGCTCTAAACTACAGGGGGCACTGCATCAGTGGCACCACGACGTGCCTGCAAGAACTGATGCAA
Organism: Myxine glutinosa; assembly: GCF_964187855.1. Lineage (NCBI taxonomy): Eukaryota > Metazoa > Chordata > Myxini > Myxiniformes > Myxinidae > Myxine > Myxine glutinosa. The sequence continues at coordinate 67,714,170 of NC_136263.1, forward strand.
ACCAGCAGCTACATGTTACATACAAACAAATGAAAAAAAACGAACTCGGTCTTTTTTATATATATTTATCATTATCAACTGGATTTGCAAATAATAGGAAAAAAAAAATCATTTCTTCAGGAGCACAACACTTGCAAATTCCCAACAGAAACAAATTTTATAGGGCAGTGCGTGCAGTTAACACACGTGAAACAAAAACTCCAGGCTCGGGCACATCACATAGAAAATAAAACTAGAACGGCACTCTTCAGCGTCGACAGATATGCCTCCGCCCACATTATTACATCATTTTACATACTTGTACCAAGTTTGATTTGAATCCCTTCAGCTGTTCTCAAGTATCACATTTTTACCTGACATGACCACTGAACCTTTGACCTTTAATCAGGTCATCATAATATATACTTATACAAAGTTTGATCAAAATCCCATTACTGGCTTAAAAGTTAGATCGGTAAGAGAATTTTTACCCGACGGGACCTCCGACCTTTGACCTCGACCCCAAAATCAAAGCAGTTCATCTTTGCAACATAATACATACATGTAACAACTACCATCAAAACCACATCACTGGTTCACAAGTTTTTGCGGTAACAGGATGTTCATTGAACATGACCTCTGACCTTTGACCTCGTGATCCCAAAATATATTCAGTTCATCTTTACCTCATTATGCATACTGTACCAGGTTTGGCTTGAAATCCTTCAGCTGTTGTCAAGTTATCGCAGTAACAAAAATCTATCACGGACAGATGGACGCACGAACGGACAGACAACCCAAAAACATAATGCATCCGGCGACTTCGTTGGCGGCAGCATAAAAACTGCTATTCGGTTCAAGGTGTGTGTTCTGTGTCCTTTCCTACTGACAAGGTGGAAAAGTTTCTGTCAACCCTCGACTCTGATTCTGCAACTGGACCTGACGGCATCAGCCCACGGGTCCGAAAATCTTGTTCTTCCGCTCTTTCACTCCCTCTCTCTGTTCTCTTCACCCTCTCTTTTGCTCAAGGTCATCTTCCATCTGCTTGGAAATCTGCCAACATCACCGCTTTGCACAAGAAAGGTGCAAAAACAGATCCCAGCAACTACAGACCAATCAGCCTTCTCCCAATTATCAGCAAAGTCATGGAATCCATCATTGCTTCAGATATGAAATCTTTCCTCTTCTCCAATGGCTTGATCTCTGATCATCAATTTGGTTTCAGACCTGGTCACTCTACTCTGGACATGCTGCTTCTGCTTTCTCAACAATGGATGGAGGTCCTCAATGCCAAACAGGAAATTAGAGCAGTCTCCCTTGACATATCACGTGCCTTCGATACGGTCTGGCACCCCGCTCTGCTCACCAAACTCTCCTCTTTTGGTATCCATGGAAATCTCCACGCATGGCTGGCGGACTTACTCTCTAGTCGTAGTCAACGTGTGGCCCTGAATGGGTTTCTCTCATCTCCTCTTCCTGTTCAGGCTGGAGTTCCCCAAGGCAGTGTTCTGGGCCCTGTGCTTTTTCTGGTCTTCATCAATGATCTCTCTGACTCTCTTGAAAATCCTCTCTATCTCTTTGCTGATGACGCTACTCTCTGTCGCTCCATTCTTCATCCCTCAGATCGGCAGTCTGCAGCCTCCTCACTCTCTGCAGACCTGGACAAAATCACAGACTGGGCAAACAAGTGGAACATGTCTTTCAATCCTGACAAATCTCACACTCTTACGATGTCTCTCCGAAAAGACCGACTGGACAACCCTCCCATCCACTTTCTGAATAATCCTCTCCAAGAAGTTCTGTCACTCAAGCTTTTGGGTCTCACTATCTGTCATGATCTTTCCTGGGAAAACCACATTTCAAATCTGGCCTCCAAAGCCAGTCGCCGACTGGGCATCCTCCGTCGTGCGAAGTCCTTCCTTGGCACACCTGAGCTCCTCACCACATACAAGGCTTTCATCCGCAGCTCAATGGAATACTGCTCTCCCCTCTGGGCTGGTGCTCCTGCCTCACACCTAGCTCGGCTTCACGCTGTTGAAACTAAAGCATTCAGAATCATTGGAATCTCCTGCGATGAAGGTAACTCACCGCAGGCAGGTTGGTGGTCTTTCCGTCTTCTACCGACTCCTCTCTGGCCTTGCCCCCCCCCCCCCCCCCCAGCTCTCTCTGGGCTCTGTCCCGCAAATATTCCTACAGGTCGCACAAGATCTGCCTGCAACCCTCTTATGGTTAAACTGCCAAAATCAAGACTCTCTGCTCACCTTCACTCCTTCATTCCTCTTTTCTCCCGCCTCTGGAACAAACTCCCTCACTCTCTTCAATCCCACTCCACCCTCCAGGTCTTTAAAACAGCTGTTCACCACCATCTCTTATCTTCCCCCATCCAAAACCTTGATCTTTTCTACCCCTGCTAATTTCACCCCAATTACACTTTTTTGAAATACCAACTTCTGTCCTGGAAGTCCTTGGTGTCCTTGTGTTTTATACTTCTCCCTCCCCCACGCCCTTCCCACGCCTCCTTCCCCCAAGCCCTCTCCCTTCCACACATCTCCCTGCTCTCAAATGTTGTGTTTGTGTGCTTCCCCTTCTCTCCCCATCTTGTCTGCCGCTCCCTCTTTTTATATATTTTGTTTGTCTGGTTGATTTGTTTGTGAAGTCAATGTTAGCTCTTTCACGAGCATCGATTCAGTATACAAAAAAACAAACAAAAAAAATCTTATCTTCCCCATCCAAAACATTGATCTTTTCTACCCCCACTAATTCACCCCAGATACACTTTTTTTGAAATTCCAACTTCTTTCCCGGAAGTCCTTGCAGTGTCCATATGTTTTATACCTCTCCCACCTCCCCCAGCCCTCCCCCTCCCACATTTCTCCCGATGTCCCTGCTCTCAAATGTTGTCTGTGTCCTTCCCCCTCTCTCCCCATCTTGTCTACCGCTCCCCTTATTTTGTTTGTTTTATGTGTCGGTTTGACTTTGTGTGATTAATGTTAGCTCTTTCACAAGCCTCGATCTTGTATACAAAAAAAAAGGGAAAAAAAAGGTGATTAGAATGGTGAAACCTGGGTCTCTCCAAAACATGTAACCTGCATTCCTCCTCAATTTGAAACTTTCAAGTCGAGAGTGAAGAAACGATTATTACCCACTCCCACGCCGAGCCAGAAGCCCAAAGGTAGCAATGTTTTAACAACCACTGTCCCAGGTACAATCTTATACTTTAATACCGGGTTGGGTCTTTCTCACGTGATTTTGTAGAGATAATCAGGGCATCTTAACCTTGACAAACACTTACATTGTCGGTGTCACGTTGATGACAAAATGTTGAAGCTGTGCATGAAGCTGTGCTGTGTAATTGGCAATTTGCCAATTTTAACAATGAACAACAGTTCTTCTTATGAGCGGACCACTGTTGTCTACAAGGTAAACATATGTACCATGTGTCACGGTCCACATAATCACTTTACGATGAACTCCCATTGCTACCAATACCCACTCCTAAAAATTGCTCATTTGAGTTGAGACATCTAGGAACCCGGCGGACTTGCCTCCGGCAAGGAGGAGACTGATCAGATTAAATCTGGGTACTGGGAAGGTAACCTGCGAGTAATTTTTTTTTTTTAAAGAAGAATAAACGAGTTGTATTTATGCCTTCACGTCAACTTCAAGTCAACAAACAACAACATGCATTTTAAGGTCATTTTCCCTGCTAGAGTGGGGGAGGTATGTTGTCTGTGTTGGTACGTCAAACACAAACACAAGGACACCAAGGACCTTGCGGTCCCCATGACAATCTTCTCCATTTTGCCCTATTTTCTGAATCCCCCCTTGTTAACCCCCTTGCCCGCATTTTTCTTCTTCCACCATCTTTAGCCAAGTCTTTCTCGGTCTTCCCCGTCCTCTACTTCCTTCTACATTCATTTCCATCACTCTTCTCAACCAGTCACTTTCATCCTTCCTCAACACATGACCAAACCATCTCAACCTGTTCATCTTCACAGGATCAATCACAGGCTCTATTCCCATCATCTTTCACAATTCATCATTTGTCTTCCTCTCTCTCAACGATACTCCGCACATCCACCAAACCATTCGCATTTCCACCCTTTCCAGCCTTCGTTGCTGCTCTACGTTCATTACCCATGTCTCGCTCCCATAAATCATAACACTTCTCACACATGCAGCATACACCTTTCCCTTCAGCTTCAATGACACTCCCCTCCTCATCAGCACGCCGGAGGGGAGTGACTTCAAGTCAATGACTCAAATTAAACCAGCTCATGTTTTGAGATGGCGGTTATATTACACCACATTTATGTCAAATTATCTAAAAGTAAATAAATTGGGAGTGAGATCTGTAATCATTATATCCATGAAGAGGATGACAAACTCATCAGTCTGCGTTACTGCAAGGCATAACCTCTGGCTTTATCACCCAAACATGATGACCGGCACGTTTCCACATAATAGCACCAGCATCGGATTTGGAAGGTTGAACTTTAGCAAAATGATTTGACAAGTCGAGATGTTTTATTACGTCCATCTTCTCCGATCATTTTCACCGAATGTTTATAGCTCGTTTTACCTCTCAGAGCATAAGCATATTCGAGCCATGCCATTTGTTGAGAGCTCTTTTCAGAATTATTTCGGGAAAAAAAACCTTCATGTGGGGTTTCACTGTATGCTACGGTGAATACAAAGTTACTCACTAGATAGAACAGCACTGGGTAGAGCACATACCTCCGCCAGGCTCACCAGTTTCTGTTTTGTATCCCACTGATAGTCCAGATCTGGATTCGGACCTGAACCAAAATCTAATCAGCTTGTTCTTGTCACCTAACGAACTCATCCACCAAGTTTAGTCATAACTCATCAATAACTTTTTTAAATATCATGTTACATATCACTTTTCGCCCGATCTCTCAATGATGAAGAACCACTTAAAAATTAAATAACTCTCGTATCCGAATCCACATTCAGAACTTCACCAAAATCGAATCGATTTGTCCCTGTCAGACACCCAACCGGTCCACCACGTTTCGTCCATAACTTCTTGAGATATCGTGCTATGCATCGGTTTTAGCCCCGTCACTCAACGGTGAAAAATCACTTAGTAAATTAAATAATTCTCGCATCCGAATCCATATTCAGATCTTCACCAAAATCGAATCGATTAGTCCTTGTCAGACACCCAACCTCTCCAAGTTTTGTCCAAATCTGTCCACAACTTTTTGAGATATCGTGCTATATGTTGGTTGTGTTGCCTCGTTAACACTCAGTGGTGAAGAATCACTTTAAAAATTCTAGTAGCCGGATCCGAATCCAGATATTCACCAAAATCTAATCATTTCGTCCTTGTCGTACATGCTACATCTCTACCAAATTTAGTCCGAATCCGTCCACAACTTTTTGAGATATCTTGTGCACAAACAGACAAACAAACAAACAGACAGGGGTGAAAACATAACCTCCATCCACCTTCGGTGGCAGAGGTAATGAAGCTTTTGAGCATTATTCCCACAAAAGTCATGAGCAACATGATAAAAACCAGCGTTCAAAATTTACCAATTTCCACGACATGCCCTTTAATCAACCTTCTGACAATTTAACAATTCATCAGGATGAAGAAGACTTTAGGCAATCTCTAAAAAACAAAAGGGATCAATGACATGACGTATAGCCATGTTTGAATGCTATTCCACGGATAATCTGCCAAGCAGGATACGTACTTGGGAGGTTTAAGGTCCCTATGGATAAGTGCTTTTGGTTTCATGCTGTGAAGGTAAGCAACTCCCAAGGCACACTGTAGGCACCAAGACATGGCATGCGCTGCCTTGTAGGAAGCAACTGGTTCACTGCCATGTAGCACTGAATGCAAAAACCATTATGTCATTTAAATTTCAAAAACAACATCCAAAACAAAATACATCATGATAAATACATCAGCATTATGGGGGGGGGGGGGGGGGGGGGGAGGTGAGGGCACGACGATAAAGGTGTAATGTTAAGGGGCAAAGGGGGCAATAGTTAGATTAACACTGTAGCCAACATGTATGTTTGTGTAGCTGTATAATTATTCCCTGCATTAAGGAGTGGGTTAGGGTAAGGATTCTTAAAATGTTGCCGAGAGAGGATGGGCATTGTCTGATTTCAAGTTACCAAGGCAAAAGTCATCCCGTCTATTTGGTCTCCTCTGTGGACCTGGGTAGGATGGGGGTGACCACGTTTCTGATGGCGTGCAGAGACTTGTGGAGGCTCCAGGGCAGGGATTCTTGAAGACCTCTAACTGAGATTGGTGGAAATAATTGTGGGGGCCGGGGAGACTTGTGGGGGCCCGGGAGACTTGTGGGGGCCCGGGAGACTTGTGGGGGCCCGGGAGACTTGTGGGGGCCCGGGAGACTTGTGGGGGCCCGGGAGACTTGTGGGGGGCCCGGGAGACTTGTGGGGGCCCGGGAGACTTGTGGGGGCCCGGGAGACTTGTGGGGGCCCGGGAGACTTGTGGGGGCCCGGGAGACTTGTGGGGGCCCGGGAGACTTGTGGGGGCCCGGGAGACTTGTGGGGGCCCGGGAGACTTGTGGGGGCCCGGGAGACTTGTGGGGGCCCGGGAGACTTGTGGGGGCCCGGGAGACTTGTGGGGGCCGGGAGACTTGTGGGGGCCGGGATCCAGGGATAATGAAGTTCTCAGTGGTATAATTGGTGGGCACCTGTGGGTGGAGACCCTTGTGGTCCACAATTTGTTTGCCTTGGAGGCTGACATTTGTGGAGGGGAGAGGGTTGGGTATAAAACCCTTACCTGAGAGGAAGTGGTCTCTCTCTCTCTCTCTCTTATGGAACCACTGGCACACACTGTCTGACCACCTCTCTAGCTGCTAGCTCGCTCAGACTCTCTAGGTTTTGCAAAATTTCCAGCATTTGTTTGTGGTGCCATTAGTTTTAGCTCAATATGAGTCATTTCTTTATTTGATTATACACCTCATTCACCATTTTCCATTTATTGCTATTACATTCTCACCGTTGTACAATGAACCTCCTTCAGCAAATTCCATGACAAGACACACCTGCAGGCAAACGGACACACAATGCAGCAGTGGTTAACAATGTGGAAAGACCGACAGATAGCAATTAATAATGTGAACGACAATTCCCAGTTATCCCAGATGCCAACCTTTATTTGAATCGAAGATAAAACTTTCCAAAAAAGCAGTCATATGGACTATTACCCAAAAACATATAATTCAGTTAGGAAGCATTATAGTTAATGTCAATTGTGAGCAAAGAAATACAAGACAAACAAAACATCGAGCACCCAAAAACCAGACCACATAAACATCACAGTATAAGATCTACACATTGGGGGCAGGTATACTTACTGGGTTACGGCAAGCACCGTATAGCTTCACAATGTTTCGGTGCTTTACCCTCGACAACTGTCGGAGCTGTTATCATGGATAAAACAGCACATGGATAAGGCAGTATTAGTCTTTAAAATAGTAGAGTAGCATTAAAATTGCACAACCTCAGCATTTTAGAATTGAGCATATCAGTGTACTGCGTAGCTTAAATCTCTTAATAAAGACCTGATGAGATGATGTGACAGAGTAGCCCGTTTTATAGATTTACATGGAGTCACTTTTAGTGGTTGGTGGTGCAAAAAGGATAATTTTGGACCATTTTTGGTTTATTACCTCTATCATGGATGATGGACGGAGGTTTTCTATTCACCTCTGTTTATCTGTCTGTCTATGGGCAGAATATCTCAAAATGTTATGGACGGATTCGGCCGAAACTTCGTAAACAGGTTGAGTGTGTGATAAGGATTAAGGGATTTGATTTTGGTGAAGATACGGATCCGAATCCAATATATTGTTGCGGTTTTGAGAACCCACACAGGTAACATCATTAAAGGTTAAAGGTTGCACACCATAGTTAGGCCACATGCAACAGGTAGGTCACCTTAGAACGTTAGTTATTTCTTAGTATATGTGAGATAAGGCCATTTCCAATAGTTATCATCTGCGTTGTGTAAAACAATTAAGAGTAGGCCCCGTTCATTCTGCAGCCCTCCCTCCAATAGACTCCATTGCACACCATCCAGTCTGCAGCCCATTGCCCCTCGCATTAGGATGCTCGCAGTTGTTGCACCTTGCTTGCCAGTAGCGTTCGCTGCCCTTGGGCTTTCGCTCGAACCAGCCCAAATGCCACGAGGTAAGGCCCGAAAAGGGGGGCGGAGCGTGAGGTCGGGGGTGTGGCCACGTCAAGCAGCCATCAAGGGCGGAGCCGGTAAGACCCCAACAACCAACCAGGGCTCGGGTGAGATGGCCTGATAGGGCGTGGTAAGGGCGTGGCTAGAGGTTCGAGAGGGTTCGTAAAGCGGCGCTATATAACCGCGAGCGAAAAGCCTCTGAAGGACTGAACGGCACTCGATATATGAGAAGGACTTACGTGGTATTGAAGGACTGTCCAAGGACTGATGCGAATGCAAAGGACTTGAGGACTTGGTTTGGAGCGCATTGCATTGTTGGTTACAAGGACTCGCTGGGGAAAGCGCCATTGTGAACTATTGGGAGAGACGCGGTATCCTGATCAATTGCAAGGGCTCGGTGGGAATTTGGCTGTGGGCTTGTGGGGTGCGCATATCACGCGCCGGTCCTTCCATTACATACACGGCCGTGAGCCACAACATAACCGTTAGCCAGCCTACCTTTCCCCGATGTAATTGTCCGATCTGCGCCACCGACACGCGGGGATCTTGCCTGCCGTCTACCATCGCCTCCATGGTACGAGTCGGGGACCGGAGCGAGCTGTGAACGAGAACCTTGGGACCATCGCCTGACCATCTACAAACCCCGTGTGAGCGAGTCTGAGAGTGTGACTGAGTGTGAACGGGCCCGTGTCCAGGGGATAAGTACAAGACTGTATAAGGCTGCCCTGTGTATCTGCTTCTTCCTCTTCCCTGTACATTGCTTCTTCTTCTTCCTCTTTGTACAAAGTGTGTAATAAATTACTTGTTCTTTCTGTTTTCCTCTTAATTCGACCGTCTTAGTGATTTCTCCATTGGGTAAGGGTGGCACGACTAGGAACCGCTCCAATCGGGTTTAGAACCTGTTAACGGCCTGAATCGTGGCTCGCTGTCGCTCGGCGTGTCCACTGAAACCGTGGTTCGCGTGGGGATATTTCCTTGCTTCACGGCCGGTGTTAGTACTTACGTAATAAGACTAATTCGGCTTACAACCCTATTTAACACCGACTGGAAGGAACGTGATAGCCCCGGATCACGTCGGCTAGTAAAAAGACAAGGGGATTCATACCCCCTTGGTAAGGGGAAGGCCGACGTTGGAGATCCACAACAATTGGTGTCGGGGAGTGGGATTTGACCCAAAATGCACCTAACGCACTCAAAATTACGAGCGGATGAAATTTTATTAACATCTAAATTAAATCGTGCCATGGATAGCCAAGGCGGTCGGATGCCGGTGGGGGTAACTGAGGAGGTAGAGGAGGAGTTAGAATTAACCCAGGACCCCCGGGAAGAATTGGGACAATTGGCAATGGAGGAGGACATTAATGAGGGGCAGGTAGCAGGGGAGGAACAAAATGGCGGCGCTTCGCACATGGCGGCGAGGGCCACGCCTGCTGCGCAAGTAGGGGTTGTGGACCTGCAAGTCTTTATGGCACAACTCAGGGCTTGTATGATAGAGTCAGAGCATAGGATGAATGCTCGGAGTGAGCAAATGGGAGAGCAATTGGGAAACCAAATTGGGGGATTGAAAAATGATATGGATGGCAAAATGAAAGAAATGAAAGAGGGGTTAACAGGGTTTGAAAACAGAATGGGTGGCCACATAAAAAAAATTTGGGGAGAACATAGACCGCAGGTCGAGCGGGAAAGGCACATTAGTATGCGACGGGGTAGCGCGACTTGAGGAACGCGGGGAAAGCGAGGTTGAGCCAAGCACAGCCAGGTGGAGCGGGGTAGAAATCGCGACACGGTGTGTGGAAAAGCCGACGACCGCCAAAGTAGAAGAGAAAATTTTATTAGTGCCGGCGGTCGTGGAGGAAAACGAAAATGAAATAATTATAGTTGAAATCGGGGTTAAGGAGACGGCAGAGGTAGTACATGAATTGAAGAAAGAAATGGAATGTACACAAAGTCTGCATTCGCATTATGATGTCGTGCTGCCTAACCAAAATGGAATTTTGCAGTTGGTGCAGGAGAGGAGAATCCCAAAGGTGAGTAGGGCTGTATATGGCGCGAAAAGGTTTGGCGCGAAAGAGTTTGGCGCGAAAAGATTTTTGGCGCGCTTGGGATCCCGACGTCACCCGGGCGCTTGGGGAAGGTCCGTGGTGAGGTGTACGAAGGTGAATGGCACACGTGGGCGAACGGTGCGCGAGTGTGTTACAGAGTGCGAAGAAGAGTGTATGACGGAATGTATGTGGGAAGAGTGTGTTGAAACAGAGTGCGATACAGAGTGTGAGATGGATGAAGATAGTGTGCGAGGATGCACACCAGAGCGTGTTGGAGCGAGTGTGCAGGGATGCACACCGAAGCGGGTGATTGGGTGCACAATAGAGTGCACACCCGTGGTGGCTACGGAGTACGTAACGGGGGAGAGCGCACGAGAGTGCGGGGAAGAAAGGTGTGTTACGGAGTGTGTAACAGAGAAGTGTGTAACAGAGTGTGCTTTTAGAATGAGTGCGCCAAGGTGTGCGCGAATGTGTAGTAAGGAAGTGTGCGAGCGGCGTGAGTGCGCCTGGGCGGTATGCAAGAGAAAGCGCAATAACGGAGTGTATGGAAACGCCTGGATGTGCGAGTGAGAAACGCGTCGCGTGGTGTGAGAATGCGATTCAGGCATCGACGCAGACCGGGGCAGCGGTTAGGCCGACGTATAGCCAACGCGAGCTTTCGGGGCGTGGTGCGCTTTGTGTGCTGCGGGGGCCGGCGGGGATCGTTGCTGTGGCAGCGTGCACGATTCGGGCTGGGCTCCGCCTTGTGTGGTCGGTGCCGCGTCGTAAAGGCGAACGGCACGGTTTGAGGGGAGAAAGGCCAGCTCAGACCTTTGCCCCCTGGCGGGCGCGGTGCTCTGGCCGGGGGAGGTTGGGTCGTCGTGGCAGAGACCGGAAGGCTCCCCGCAGGCATGGCGCCTGGAACCTCGGTCCGAGTATGCCACCTCCCCAAAGTCGAAAATGCCGGACGGACCCAACCAACAGGAGACTGACCATCCACACGCATTGCTCGGCTTTGCAAAGCCGAGCTGTGAAAATGTATTTCCCACCCCGAGAGGCTCGAGGATAGTGAACGAATAGCAGTAGTGATGGCAAATGGTATCCGGTGTAGAGGGATGGTAGATCTACCATCCCTCACATCGTTTTGTTGGGGCAAAGGAGCAGTAGATTATGGGGTTTGGCAGTGTGAACTAGCCGAGGGTGGGCTAAGATATTGTTAGGGACTTAGAGATGACTTTAGGAGACTTGAGATTTAAGTAGAGACATTATACATGTAGTGGGGACGTAGTCAGATTAGATGGATGATAATGACGAGGGATGTGCTTCGTGTAAAGGGAAGACAGGGAAAGCGCTCGTATTAGAGGGAAGTAGATAGTTAGATGATGCTGTGTGTATGAGCTTGAGGATGCGCTTTAGGCGCAGATGAGGAATTGTGAATGAGAATCTTTGTGGTGAGAGTGAGCAAATGAGGCATTGGTCGTGAATGGTGTGTGTATGTGTGTGTGTATGTGTGTGTGTGTGTGTGTGTGTGTGTGTGTGTGTGTGTGTGTGTGTGTGTGTGTGTGTGTGTGTGTGTGTGTGTGTGTGTGTGTGTAAAAATGGAGTATTGTGGACAAGGTGAATGGTGTTGAGTGAATTGGCTTGCATGGTGTGCAAGTGGAGAATAGTGTGTGGAATAAATGGTGTGGAGTAAATGGTGTGTGGAATGAGTGGTGTGGAGTGCATGGTGCGAAGGAGTGGATGGGGGAAGATGGACCCCTTCACGAATACCCGGGGAGGGTAGTTTAAAGTTAGGTAGAGGGAGTCGATAAATTGTTTGGATATTGACATCTGTGGTGCGAGTAGCAGCAAGTTGTTGCTTTGAGGGGTGCATGAGTGAGTGGAATGGCTGGGCGTGTGGGCTTAATTAGTGAGTATGGTTAAATGGGCACTCCGCCACTGATAGTCTGTCGGCCAGGTGAGGCCGCAGGTAGGCTCTGGGAGCCAGGTAGTGTTCAGTTGTGTAGTGTTCAATGGGGCCGGAGGATCCAAAGGAAGGACCCGGGTAGCCCAATGCCAGAGAGGGCATTAGTGGGGTGAGAGAGCCAGGAGGGCCTTCCCCAGTGTAGGGTAGTCGCAGGAGCTAGGCAAGCTCGGGTGGCGACTCCAGTGGCGGAGGTGCGCAGGTAAGTAGGACCTGCTGGTAGAGCCACACGACCCAACCCCGAAATTGTGCAAATGCACAGTATTGAAAAATTGGGGGAGTGAGACCCCAAATTGGAAGAGCACCACAGGATTGTCAATGGGAATTGGTTTCTAGAACCGCATAGTTTAAAGTTGCCAATTGGCAGGGCAAGACCCCGGGTAGTGTAAAGAGTTAATGTTATTAGAAGGATAGTTAGGATGAAATCTCTTCGCACCATACACATCCACTCACCAAGGTGACATGACTCCACACCAGGTTTTTGCAGACGATTTGGAATGAAAGACGCATCATGACGTGGGTGAGACATTGTGTGTGATTCCATCCCTTCCTTATTGGGAGGGACTGGATGACGAATTTGGTTTAGGGGGAGATATGGGAGATGAGACGGTAGAGACGAATTTGTAACTTGTAAATACGGGGAGGGGCAAGGGTAGAGTAGGTTGACATGGGGGATGACGTACGGCTAGGGACGAGCTTTCTCCGCTCGCTCTCCCGCGCCCCTCATGTCGCATTACCTTGTGATTACGTGTACCCTTGCGCCCTTGCCCCCGCTAACCTCTGCCCTGTCTTTCCTCCCCACCCATGGACCCATTATCTTTTGTTGAGGGGAGTGTGCAGGTGTCCTGAGCTGTGCGGCTGCACCTTTGCACTGCACCCTGCTGCCTGTTTCCTGCACCGGTGCACCATATGGACCACACGTTCTGTGGCCTGGCACCTTTGCTTGAGCAGACAATTGCTGCAAGCGTTATCTTGCCCTGCGGACCACTGTGTTTAAGTGGCATCAATGCCATGCAGTCGGACCACCTAAGTTGGCCCTGCTGGCCAAAATAAAAAGCGGACACGATTTGTGCCTTTTTATTAATTTTTGGTGTCAGGACAAGAAGACTAAGTTTTGACGATGGTCGATGGCACACAGAACATGAAGCAGGAAGACGACGCAGCCCAGCAGCCAGCCGAGCACAAGGCGTCCTTCAGGATTATTTAAATGTGATGATTGTGCATTTTGTTTTGGTGTTGGTGCTTTTTGTAAATTTTTATTTATTTTTGTGCATATGGTGTATGGTGTATTGGTGCAGTGCATGGCATTTGTGTTTCCTCTTCTCAAAAATCTCTTCTCTTTCCCACAAAAGACAGGTCCTGGGTTGTAGCATTGTAAATAATTAGTAGTCTTGTAAATAACATGCTCCCCACCGGCTTTATGTGTAGTTTGGAAATAATTCGGTAATTCGGTTAATTGTGGGCGTGAGTCAGTTAGATAGTACACAACGCAGTAGGTGGGACATATCTAGTGTTTAAAACTGTTGCACACAGGGTGTTAGGTTAAATGTAGAGGGTAACCACACCTAAGTGTCACACTAATTGTTAAAAGGTAGTCCTGACCCTTGCTTGAAGCCGGCCGTCCTCACTGGTATGTGGTTCGGCTCGGGGCGAGCCTGGCAAAGGAGGGGTGCAGTGTTGCGGTTTTGAGAACCCACACAGGTAACATCATTAAAGGTTAAAGGTTGCACCCCATAGTTAGGCCACATGCAACACGTAGGTCACCTTAGAACGTTAGTTATTTCTTAGTATATGTGAGATAAGGCCATTTCCAATAGTTATCATCTGCGTTGTGTAAAACAAATAAGAGTAGGCCCCGTTCATTCTGCAGCCCTCCCTCCAATCAACTCCATTGCACACCATCCAGTCTGCACCCCATTGCCCCTCGCATTAGGATGCTCGCAGTTGTTGCACCTTGCTTGCCAGTAACGTTCGCTGCCATTGGGCTTTCGCTCGAACCAGCCCAAATGCCACGAGGTAAGGCCCGAAAAGGGGGGCGGAGCACGAGGTCGGGGGTGTGGCCACGTCAAGCAGCCATCAAGGGCAGAGCCGGTAAGACCACAACAACCAACCAGGGCTCGGGTTAGATGGCCTGATAGGGCGTGGTAAGGGCATGGCTAGAGGTTCGAGAGGGTTCGCAAAGCGGCGCTATATAACCGTGAGCGAAAAGCCCTCTGAAGGACTGAACGGCACTCAATATATGAGAAGGACTTACGTGGTATTGAAGGACTGTCCAAGGACTGATGCGATTGCAAAGGACTTGAGGACTTGGTTTGGAGCGCATTGCATTGTTGGTTACAAGGACTCGCTGGGGAAAGCGCCATTGTGAACTATTGGGAGAGACGCGCTATCCTGATCAATTGCAAGGGCTCGGTGGGAATTTGGCTGTGGGCTTGCGGGGAGCGCATATCACGTGCCGGTCCTTCTATTACATACGCGGCCGTGAGCCACAACGTAACCGTTAGCCAGCCTACCTTTCCCCGATGTAATTGTCCGATCCGTGCCACCGACACGCGAGGATCGTGCCTGCCGTCTACCATCGCCTCCACGGTACGAGTCAGGGACCGGAGCGAGCTGTGAATGAGAACATTGGGACCATCGCCTGCCATCTACAAACCCCGTGTGAGTGAGTCTGAGAGTGTGACCGAGTGTGAACGGGCCCGTGTCCAGGGGATAAGTATAAGACTGTATAAGGCTGCCCTGTGTATCTGCTTCTTCCTCTTCCCTGTACATTGCTTCTTCTTCTTCCTCTTCTTTGTACAAAGTGTGTAATAAATTACTTGTTCTTCCTGTTTTCCTCTTAATTCGACCGTCTTAGTGATTTCTCCATTGGGTAAGCGTGGCACGACTAGGAACCGCTCCAATCGGGTTTAGTACCTGTAGTGGGGCAACTTAGCATAACAATTGTGCATTTTGTGAGGAAAGCACCAAATTTGGCACACTAGTAGACTATCATATTATGAAAAGATCTGGATATTGGGCCATCTCAGATTCAGAGATTTGATTTTTGCAAGATTTTGATTCGATTGGGATCGAAGAGAACACCTTCTTCGTCTTCTTCTGTACAGTGAAGTTGCCAGCCCTGAATTATTTGGCTACATCTGGGTGCTTCATTGGGAGTGCAACCATGTCTCTCAGGTGAACAGGGACCCATCTGGCATAGTGTGTGTGGTCTAAGGCATGGAACCATGGGACCAGTTCCGTCAGGGCATCAAGGTACATCGTGAATGAAGCCTGCCGCAGAGAACGCACGTAGACCAGTACCAACATCTCTAGTTCCAGCACAGTTGCCCAGTACTGAAAGTTGGGAATGTCTTCTCCTCTCTGGTGACACCAGTCTTCGAACTCAGGCAGGTCTTCTGTATCATCAGCATATGTCATACAGTGGCGTTCATACACATGGTGTTGCAGGATGTGCAGTGCCGCTGCAGTGATTTGATGAGCTCTTCTTGTGCGGGTGACGTGGGCAGCTCGCAGGAAGGAGTCGGCCGTCCCTGGCGTTGCAATCTCAGCTTGCAAATCTGCAAAATCTGCAAATCTTGCAGAAATCAAATCTCTGAATCTGAGATGGCCCAATATCCAGATCTTTTCATAATATGATAGTCGACTAGTGTGCCAAATTTGGTGCTTTCCTCACAAAATGCACAATTGTTATGCTATATTTAGCTTAGCTGCCGGACTACTGTAACGGCCTGAATCGCGACTCGCTATCGCTCGGCGTGTCCACTGAAACTGTGGTTCGGGTGGGGTTATTTCCTTGCTTCATGGCCGGTGTTAGTACTTAGGTAATAAGACTAATTCGGCTTACAACCCTATTTAACACCGACCGGAAGGAACGTGATAGCCCCGGATCGCATCGGCTAGTAAAAAGACAAGGGGATTCATCCCCCCTTGGTAAGGGGAAGGCCGACGTTGGATATCCGCAACAATATATATATATATGTATGTATGTATATATATATGTATATATATTATGTATATATATGTATATATATATATATATATATATGTATATATATATATATATATATATATATATATATATATATATATATATATATATATATATATATATATATATATATATTGTTGCGGATTTGAGAATCCTGTGTTTTTTTATTGTTGTAAGTGTAATGAATCTTGTTGTAAATATCACCCTCCGTAGTGTAAAGGTCAAAGGTCGTCCTCCTAGTTAATCCATCGCATACACGTAGCCAATCATATACCCTTTTAAGTAGTTATCTCCTTATTATGTGTATTAGTTTAAGGCTCTGTCTTGCATTAATTGACACTGCATTGCACCGAATTCAAATAAGATAGGTCCCCTTCTGGTTTTCTATCCCGGCGGTGCGAGTGGTTTTCTATCCCAGCGATGCGAGTGGTTTTCTATCCCGCAAGACGCCATTGGCCATGTGCTCTGTCTCGGAGAAGAAGGGGGGAGGAGCCGCCAAATCACGGGCGTGGCCCGCCCCTCGTCACCAGGAGGTTGAGCCAGGAAGCCCTCGCGCCCAACCAGGACTCAGTGGGTATGGCTTGATAGGGCGTGGGATATAACCTGCGGCGGGACGCCCCCACCTCAGATGAGATGAGATGCGTCAGAGAGTTGTTGAGTACCGCAGTCCACCAGTTGAGTTCAAGTCCATCAGTGGAGGAAGAGCAGTCCACCGAGAGTGGAGTTGAGCCCAGTGGAGGAGGAGCAGCAGCGTGGAGCTGAACCACCGCAGCTTTGACCACCGCAGCTTGAGCGTGACGGCAGCGTTGCTTTTGAGGAGAGTCGGCGGCTGCTCAACTCGAGCCGGGATCACACCAACCACCCGCTTCCTTCCCGCCTTGTGATCCCACCTTCTTCGTCCGTCCAGCCATCCACCTCCAGCTGAACCTTCCTCTCCTTCCTGCCATTCCTGTCATCATCCCCCCGTGTAAGTCTGACTGTCGTCCGTCTTCTATGTTGTCCTGGGGTTTAAGTAAGCTTGTATAGGTAAGTTAGAATCGCACTGTGTCTTCTGGTCCTTCCATCCTTTCTGTCTTTATTTTATTTTCTTTCCTTCTCCTTGGTTCTTTTGATTGTGTACATAATAGTTAGTAATAAATTATATTTGTATTTCCTACCTTCGTTCTTCTTCTTCATGCTCGTCCGGTCGTCTTTGTGATTTCCCCATTGAGAACCTGTGGCGCGATTTTGGCCAACATTTCAGGATCGGGTTTAGACTCTGATAATGGTTCGTGCCGCGGTTGCTAAACCGCTCGGCAATTAACATCTGTCCGCGGTCGCGAACGAGGTTGCGCCCCTGCCTCTCCGGAGGGAGCTGTGCAACTTCAGGACTCACATCGGTCAGTCAAAAACAAAGGGGATTAATCCCCCCCTTCTTAAGGGGAAAAAGGCCGACGTTAGAGATCCGCAACAATATATATATATATACATAATCATATACATATATATATAAATATATATATATATATATATATATATTAATTTACACAATTATTCACCATTGAGAGATGGGCCCAAAAATGATACATAGCAAGACATTTCAAAACATTGTGGACAGATTATGACAACACTTGGTGGATGAGTTGGTAAGGTGACAAGAATAAGCAGATTAGATTTTGATTCAGGTCCAAATCCAGATCTGACCTATCCATGGGATACAAAACAGATTGTTTAACCTGACGGAGGTATGTGCTCTGGCAAGTGCAGTTCAAATTTGGAGAACAAGTACACCGGCTCCCTAAGGGAGCGGCAGGAATGGACATGTTATTATCGTCTCTGGCGTATATAAATAACAGTTGGGTCCATTAGTCTGTGTCCGTTAGACTGTGGGGGATGCGATAAACATATAATGCCTCAACAACGTCAGGTGTCCTCCCTTTCAGTTTCGTGTTGAACAGCAGCTGCAACCGTTTAAAATGGTAATAATAAGTGTTTGTGGATGATACATTTTTTTTTTTTTCTAACTTCTGATGGGGTGCCCCCGAAAACGCCATGGTAAGCTATTTATATACGTAAACATGGCGTTTCTCCAAAGAGGAAAACACCTTGGGGAATGGGGGATATTATTGGTGTTAATATTGTCTTGTAATAACATTAATATTATCCTCTTATTACTGTTCTTATTCGTCCCCTACCAGTTTCATCGGAGGGAATTGTAGGTTTGCTGTCCATCGCACCTGTGCTTTGCCAGACTTTTTCCCATACCCTTTAACATATTCAACTGAAACTTGGTACATGGCTTTATTATGACAAGTTACAGAACAAATTTGAGTTTTGGGGTGTTTCGTCGATCAGTTATACCCTTTTCGGACTTAGAAAATATCACATCGGTAAGGGACATGTATTGCAAAGAAATTCTTGCTCTTGGTACTTATTAGAAGCGGATTTTTCAATCCAACATTGACGCCAGACCATGTGACCAATGACGTCATTAACATAATTATTCACTCACATCTGGTCGTAGATCACATATACGAAGTTTCAGATTTTTCGGATAAGGATTTCGATTCAACCAAATATGGCTGCAATACCACTTCACCAATGACATCATTTTTCACCCCATATAATCCATGGGGAGTTTATGACATGCCAAGTTTCAAATTTTTATTCTTCAATGGTTTCAAAGATGCAAATGTCCATTTTTTTTCCCCCTTTAATCCAATATACAGTGGGGAGAACAAGTATTTGATACACTGCCGATTTTGCAGGTTTTCCCACTTACAAAGCACGTAGAGGTCTGTAATTTTTATCATAGGTACACTTCAACCGTGAAAGACGGAATCTAAAACAAAAATCCTGAAAATCACATTGTATGATTTTTAAGTAATTAATTTGCATTTTATTGCATGAAATAAGTATTTGATCACCTACCAACCAGTAAGAATTCCGGCTCTCACAGACCTGTTAGTTTTTTCTTTAAGAAGCCCTCCCATTCTCCACTCATTACCTGTATTAACTGCACCTGTTTGAACTCGTTATCTGCATAAAAGACACCTGTCCACATTCAATCAATGAGACTCCAACCTCTCCACAATGGGCAAGACCAGAGAGCTGTCTAAGGACATCAGGGACAAATTTGTAGACTTGCACAAGGCTGGGATGGGCTACAGGACAATAGGCAAGCAGCTTGGTGAGAAGGCAACAACTGTTGGCGCAATTATTAGAAAATGGAAGAAGTTCAAGATGACAGTCAATCTCCCTCGGTCTGGGGCTCCATGCAAGATCTCACCTCGTGGAGCCTCAATGATCATGAGAAAGGTGAGGGATCAGCCCAGAACTACACGGCAGGACCTGGTCAATGACCTGAAGAGAGCTGGGACCACAGTATCAAAGAAAACCATAAGTAACACACTACGCCGTCATGGATTAAAATCCTGCAGCGCACGCAAGGTCCCTCTGCTCAAGCCAGCGCATGTCCAGGCCCGTCTGAAGTTTGCCAATGACCATCTGGATGATCCAGAGGAGGAATGGGAGAAGGTCATGTGGTCTGATGAGACCAAAATAGAGCTTTGTGGTTTAAACTCCACTCGCCGTGTTTGGAGGGAGAAGAAGGATGAGTACAACCCCAAGAACACCATCCCAACCGTGAAGCATGGAGGTGGAAACATCATTCTTTGGGGATGCTTTTCTGCAAAGGGGACAGGACAACTGCACCGTATTGAGGGGAGGATGGATGGGGCCATGTATCGCGAGATCTTGGCCAACAATCTCCTTCCCTCAATAAGAGCATTGAAGATGGGGCGTGGCTGGGTCTTCCAGCATGACAACGACCCGAAACACACAGCCAGGGCAACTAAGGAGTGGCTCCGTAAGAAGCATCTCAAGGTCCTGGAGTGGCCTAGCCAGTCTCCAGACCTGAACCCAATAGAAAATCTTTGGAGGGAGCTGAAAGTCTGTGTTGCGCAGCGACAGCCCCGAAACCTGAAGGATCTGGTGAAGATCTGTATGGAGGAGTGGGCCAAAATCCCTGCTGCAGTGTGTGCAAACCTGGTTAAGAACTACAGGAAACGTCTGATCTCTGTAATTGCAAACAAAGGTTACTGTACCAAATATTAAGTTCTGTTTTTCTGATGTATCAAATACTTATTTCATGCAATAACATGCAAATTAATTACTTAAAAATCATACAATGTGATTTTCAGGATTTTTGTTTTAGATTCCGTCTTTCACAGTTGAAGTGTACCTATGATAAAAATTACAGACCTCTACGTGCTTTGTAAGTGGGAAAACCTGCAAAATCGGCAGTGTATCAAATACTTGTTCTCCCCACTGTAGCTGCCATACCATGTACCGTAACCTATGGTGTCAAGTCATCAATAAAATATTATTCATAGAGTCCAATGTTTATAGTTTCGCATTGATTGGATCGGACACATGGTTGCAGAGGAAAACTACAACAACACTCTTATACGTCACGGCGTCGACCGATATGCATCCACCCACATTATTACATCATAATACATACCTGTACCAAGTTTGATTTAAATCCCTTCAGCTGTTCTCAAGTTATCACATTTTTACCTGACATGACCTCTGACATAATCCAATCAGTTAATCTTTGCATCAGTAATAAGACTAATTGGTAATAATAAGTGTTTGTGTGGACTTGGTTTGGAGCCAAGTTTGTTCAAACTTATATACTTATACCAAGTTTGTTCAAAATCCCATCACTGGTTCACGAGTTGATGCAGCAACATAACTTTTACTTAACATGACCTCTTACCTGTGCCCTTTGATA